>NW_024466919.1:0-124869 GCF_017591425.1 Ochotona curzoniae
TAAATGAATCATAGTATCCTGTGCGTTCTAACTGATTTTCTTGGAAAATGTGCAGGATGATATAAAATCATTAATTGTTTTCAAGTATTGTTTATTAAATATACATTCAAGGTTATAATATAAGAATTTAGGCTTATAAAGGTAAGCAAACCTACATTCATGTAATTTATAATCTAGCAAATAATTAATTTTAAAGGCTGGCAGGAGCTAAGCTACTTCAATAAATATTGCATGACTAAAGTAAGAAATTGTGGTTTTAACTTTGAGAAAAAAATAAGCACTTTGTAACCATTAAGACTGAAGAATTTTACTGTTTTTCAAAGATTTTTAAAATTTGTATTTGAAAGACAGATTTACAAATAGAGAAAAACAGAGAGAGCGAGAGAGAGAATCTTGCCAGAGCTGATATCTTCTGAAGCCAGGATCCAGGAGCTTCTTCCTGGTCTCCCATGCAGGTGCAATGTCTCAATGACTTGGGCCATCTTCTGCTTTTTCATGAGTCAAAAGCAGAGAGCTGGCTTAAAAGTGGACCAACCAGGACACAACCCAGCTCCTGCATGGGATGTCAGAGCTGCTGGCAGAGGATTAATATGCTAGACCACTGTGGGGGCCCCGAGAGTTTTGATTTATACAGCAAACTGTCATGTTAAGTATTTGCCATCTTGTTAAAGAATGGTAGCTTAGGAAGAAAAATATTCCAGTTGGTGATGTTATCTTGATTCTTATCCATTTTGATATATTTTGATATTTAATCATTTCTGGGGGAGTGTTTTAAAAGTTACTATTAAAAATTAGAATGATAATGTCTAGATTTTTTTAATCGTTTTAAAATTTAAAACACAAACCATAAAGAAAAAATAACCTTTAAATTTAGAGCATATTAGATGAAGGTTATTACATAGAATTTTACACAAATGTCTGTGATCACTCTTAAAATTCAGAGGGCTTTATGTAAACTGGAGCACAGAAGATTAATAATCCATGTTCAGTGGTGAGTATCAGAGAAAGGAGAGTAAATAATTACTTTTTTTGTGAGGTAAAAATAATTAAAAAGTTCTTTTCCATGTGCTATGTAAAAGTTATTCCTGACTTAATGAAATCACCAGCTCTGAGTGCTAGAAATCTCTGAAACGATGGCTCACAGAGCACAATGTGATGAAAATAGAAGCATAAACAGTGGCAAATGAGAAGACAAGCTGAGAGTGGCAGGAATACACTGTAGGGACCTGCCTGACCTGGGACACAGCCTTCCAATGATATTTGCCTACAGCATGCTCAGTGCTGCGTCAAATCCTTTGCCATGTGTGGATGTCAAAATTTGTTTGTACCAAAGCAGTCATCTTTTAAGTCCACCTTTTACAAATTTTGAAGTATCCTAGTATGTTATGTGAAGGATCAAATATGGACTGGTTCCTTAGCACCCTGAGGGAGAATAACATGAACACACATTTGTAGTATTGGAGAACTGAAATCAGCATAGCTACAGATTGGACCAGATTGCAGAACCAGTTCAGTGTCAGTGAAATGAAATTTAAACCAATACCTTTATGTGAGACGGTAGATGTGACTTTGGTGAGAGATTATATGGTGACCAGATAGCCACTTGCAATAATTTCAGTTTATAGAGGAAAAGTTACACACATACACACATGCAGAAATATTTATATCCTTATTTCCAAAGGTTCATTAGAGGAAATAGAATTAAAATATATTTTGATACAAAACATTTGGCTTTGCATGTATGGATTTTCATAAGAAGCATTTCTTGTGAACTTTTTGAAGTACCCCTAGGTACAGATATCAGTTTTTTTTGCATCAAGTTAAGCAAATTTTAAATTTATATGTCTGTGAATTTTGTATACTCAAGTGTAACTAACAATCATTATTATCATCATTACTATCCTTACTGTTTATCATCAAAAAGAGTTGTAAAGAAACTGACAATGTATAATGTACTTTGTGGGACTGGATATGTAACAGAATAAAACAAGTAAAAAAGATTGCCAGTGAGCAATGAACATCAACCTAGGATTGGAAACGTTGTGGTAGTATCAGGCAATCGTGGAGCAACCAGGAACCTGGTAATAGACTTCAGGAGAAATGTATTTGAATGGGTCTGGACTGAGCTTTATTAGACGATCATGATGAAATGAGAGCCAGTGCTTTGAGTTCCAGTATTTTGAGAGGATAATGAAGGTCATTGAAAGATAACCAGAGAGGAGAAGAAAGCTAATGGAACATGTTTAAGACTAGTATTGACAGTTCCTTTGAAGTGATGTGGATTTACTATAGTCATCATGCTGTCCTATTGATTTACTTATTTCTTCTTCTTTCCTCTCCTCCCAAACAATCCTTCCTGGCTTACTGTTTTCCCTTCTCTTCATACTTTATTTTCAGGTCTTATGTTTCTTCTGCCTTATGACCAAATAACATCAATAAAAATACAATAAGAGCAGAAAGCTAATATTTCTCTGTTTATTTCTGCATATATTCTACTCCCAGGCTGGCAAAAAGATTTTTTGCTTTGATAGATTAAAACAAAAACAAAAACAAACCAGCACAAATCTGGCATGTTCATTACCCTCAAGGGTAAGGGTAATTCACATGAGATTTTTATACGTATATTGTACATGGAAATGACACATGAGTGTCAAAAATATGCATAGCGAATGAAGTGTGGCTGGTGGCCAGAAAAACTACTCAGGAAGGAGAGAAACACTAGCTGATATAAGCACAGCTTTTTAGAAATGAGCATTCAGAGGCCTTCCCTAGAAAGTGATAATGATAAGGATGATAAGGTGGGGTAAGATGTACAGGCCTGGGAAAGCAGCTGAAGGACAGTAGAGGTACACCTTGTAAGTGTGGCTTGGCGAACTGGGCAGGCACCAACCCAGCAGCAAGCAAAGAGACCAGAGGAATGAATCGGAATTAAGTCTGGACATAACTCCCACAGTGCTTTGGCTGCCAACTGAACAATAAGAGTATTCAGCTATATTGAGTCCATTCTCTGATCTGATACCAATGTTCTGCTCATGCCAGTGCTGGGAGGCAGCAGTTGCTGACTCAAGTCATCAGGTTCCTGCCACCCAAGAGACCTGAACTGAATGACAGCACTTGTGGCTTGAACCAATAGACGAGAGCTCATGCTTGCTTGTTTCCCCTTTCTTCCTTATTCTCTTCTCTCCTCAAAAGAAGAGACTACCCTGAGTTCTATCTTGTGCATCAGCTGCTTGATAACTATGTTGTAGCCATGTAACAAATGCATATAATAAAAACCCTCATTAATTTTGAAACTAAAAGAGGCAAGCACTTTGTGAGGCCTGTTGAGGAAAAGAAATTCAGTGAATTTCTGAAGAAGAGTATAAACACCTCCATAAAACTACAGGAAAAGTGGTAGTTACCATTTTGGGGTTATAATGGGTAACATGTCTTAGCCTGGTACAGAATTCTCAATGTAAATAGCTTTTCCTCCCTATGCCCCTTCTCCGTGCACTATCTCTTTCAAGATAGCTGTTGGCTCAATCTGTAGCTTAGAGCAGCATTCCGTTTTGAGCACCATGTTAATCTGTCCCAAGGCTAAGTGCATGGAGTGCAAGTATTAAAAGATCTAAAAAATACATATTCCTTCCTGAAGTAAGGGCAGAGGGACCAGAACTGCCAGTTCAGTTAAGCCGTTCTTTGAATAGTGGATGCCTTATTAGTATTCATGAAGTACATATAGATAACATCGTGACTGAGTTAAAGTTTCAACTTGAAGAGCTACTGCTTTTCAATAAGAGCACATTTAAGGACACTTTTTGCATGAATAGTGACTGAATTGCTTCTCAAATGAAAGTATTACTTTATTGGATGACATATTTTTCACTTTATCTAAGGTGTTTAGGATTTGTCCTTAGAATTGCAATAAATAATAAGTAGCACTTGTAAAGCTTTTATCTGCAGACTTTTAGGGTTAATTTAATTGTCATTTGGAGTTATCAGGCACACATAAATATTTGCCTTTCTGCTGTGAATCCCCAAAAGTGTTCTTTTACCAGGCGCTGGATGCTCCCTTTTGGTATTTCAATGGCCCAGAATCCATTTGTAATGTGGGAAATGCTTGGAGAGTCCATCACTTGAAAGGCTTTATAGTAGAACTATTTTTCTCTGGTGAGAATTTCAGCTTTTGCATTAGGCTTTCTGCTTCTAGTCCCTGCTTCTCAACTTGCTGTGACACCCTGGACAAGTTACTTAAACTTCGTCATCTTTCATTCGTAGTGGCATCTACCTGGAAGGGTTTTTGTAATGATTAAATCAGATGGAAAATATCAGGTTTGTAGCAAATGTAGCAGCTAGACACAAGTTTCTAATAAATGTCATGCATTAGTATTATTTATAAAATATGGGGACATGTGTGTTTCTGCACTGTCATATGCAGTTAAGTGTTAGAAACAGGAATTGTGAGCCAACAAATGCTTTTACTAGGACTGCTGTATGTCAAATTCAGTACTAGGCAGTAAGAGAAAGAAACTGCGGCCCATGTCCTACAGACGTACACAACCTCTTGGGAAGTAGTGGGTTTGGGAAAACATGGAGATGAGTCCCTGGCATGACAAGGTCAAGATGATCAAAGCTCAGAACAGAGAGGAATTTTGACTTGGAGCTTTCACAGAAGGCTTTATAGAAGAAGGGGCCCTGAAAGATGAGAACTTTGACAGAGAGTGGGAGCATTAGAGTGAAAGGAACAAGACTGCAAGAAATGTGGTATCTCCTGGCTTTCTGTGGCAGAATGTAAGGCCGGCCAGATCAGTCTGGGGAAGTGCTAGAGCCAGCGCTGCCTTCCTCTCCACTTCCCCATAGGCTCCAGAGAAAGCACAAAGCTTGGTGGTCTTAGGGGCCCTCAGTGAGACCTTCTTTGTGGTTAAAGCATATGGCTGTCTAACAGTCGTATTTCATGGACCTCCCTTTCACGTCTGTATTTCGTGGGGTCTGAATTTCCGTGACCGAGATTTGAGCAAGATTGTATTGAGCATTTAGGAAACAGTTTAGACGCTGAAATATCCTATTAGCAGAGTTAACTTCACAGGAGTGCATTGATGACCTAAGTTGTTCGATAAGATAGTAGAAAGATGAGAAGATGGTGTTCACACAGTTCTTGACCAACTAAAGGCATTGTGTCACTCAGAACAAAGGAAGCACTCCATCCATCCTTTGCAGTTTCCGAGGCTGCACTTGAGGTCATCTGTGAAGCATGTGGACCGCAGTGAAATGGGAGACATCTGTGCTGTCCCATGAACAGCATCCTTGACTGCATCTGTGCCAGCAGGTGCTGCCTGTCAAGCACATGCTGTCTGTAAAAGGCTTCTGAGAGGAGAGTGAGGGCCTTCTGGGTACTGTGCTGGGTATTATATGTATTGTCATGGTAAAGGTATGAATGGCTTTGTGACAAGTGGTGAGTGGTAGAGGCAGGATTCCAAACGAGGCCTGTCAGGTTCCAATGCCCTTCCGTTTTCTTTTATTTGAATATAACTTGTTCTGTACTGTTTTCTTCTATGATCTTTAAATTTCTCATGAAGTTTAAACCTAATAACCTTTATGGGCTTACTACATGTGAAGAATATGATTAAATTAAGCTTTTTCTGGTTTGTCAAGTTGATTTAGGTTACATTTAGTACAGTGAATATCTATTTAGGGTCATTCATCTTGGCATATAAAAGGAGAAATCTTGGGTTGTTTTATTTTTACAAGGCAAATTGAATATTCATTCTTTCTGATAGTTTGCTAGCATTATTTGAAATTTCAGCAGGATAATTTGATGATGCTGAATCTTTCAAGTACAGGATTCATTGATAGTTAAATAACCCAATTTTAACGATTTTAGAGTTATAGTGTAGAAAGGAAGAATAACTCCTATTGAATAAAGCCAACCAATTGTTTTACTTATTGCATATACATTGTTAGCTGAACTTGTACTTGTTTCAGAACAAGAAATCAAACTAAAAATTGTGAGATTTTTCAAGGCAAAATAGTTACAAGGTTAGTTCTTGATCACTGTTGGAAGTTAGCAGTTTCTTCTCTCCACTGTTGAAGTAAGATAAGGGATAGCACTGTCTCAAATTATGCTCTATGGGTAAACATCTGTACTGTTTTGTTTTTATCTTTCATTCTTCAGTCTTGCTTTCTCATTATTGCTAAATGATACTCAGGAAATCATTCCCTATCCACCATGATTTTATCTTTTTAAAATTAAAAAAAAACTTTAGAATTGTATTGGAATTTTTATTTACAGAGAGAGAAGGGGAGTCAGATAAAAAGATCTTCTGTCTACTGGTTCACTTCCCAAGTGGCCACAATGGTGGAAGCTGAGCCAGTCTGAAGCCAGGAGCCAGGAGGAAGGAGCTTCTTTCAGGTCTCCCATGCTGTTGTAGGGACCAAGGTTTTGGGCCATGATCTACTGCTTTTCCAGGCCATAAGCAGGAAGCTGGATGGGTAGCAGAGAAGCTGGGCCACCAACTTGTGCCAATAAGCGATAGAGGATTAGCTAGTTGAGGTGATGTGCTGGTCCCCAGTATTGTATCTTCTTTTACAAATTGAAAATAGATCCATAGAGAATTAAAACATAATTAGATAACCACAAATTATTTGAACATGGAGGCATTTCATAGTTACTAATAATATGACCGGTATCATCTCCAGGTCATCATCTCCACTTAGCTCTTCATCCTCCATCTGTTCTAAAAGTATATCTGCTTTCTTCTAGGCACTGTTTCAGGGGGAGGTAGGATGTGGCGCCTGTCACTCTGTTTCCCTTCACCCACTTGCCACTGTGTTCTGCACACTGGAGCCACAAACTTTTCCAACCCACATCTGTTCCCTCTCAGAATCTCAAAATCAAGAGAAATGAGTGAGATGGTGCTTGCTTTTGAAATCATCCAAGAAGAGTGAGTCATGACGACAGTTTAGCGCCAGGGGTCTTACTGACAACTCTTGCAGCCAGCTGCTTTTCGTGTGCTGCTGTCTCAGGATGCTTCTGAGCTGACACAGTCTTAGTCCACCAAGAAAAGGCCAATCTGTGGAGGCTGGTACAGTTTAAAGGGCAATGTGGTAATGTTATTAGCAATATTAAGTCATTCTAGTGTATTTATGCATGAGAAGAGATTAATTTTGTAGTATTAGAAAAGACATTGTATCCAAAGTAACATGTGGGTTACATGGAAAAAACTCGAGTGGAAGGAATGAATTCTGATTGTTTGGAACTCAAAAGTCATATAAACTGCCCATTAATTTATGTATTGAGATTCTGTTTTCTCTTTGAATACTGAGGTGCTTGAAAAAAACCAAAGGTGCACACATATGTTTATATATTCATATATATGTGTATATAAATACATTTACACATAAGTATACATAGTTTAATTAAGGATTCCTGGATCTGTGAGCATTGGCAATCACTTTTATTGTCTTCAGTTGATTAAAAACTGCTTGACTTACGAGTTCTTCATTGATTTATTTTTTTTTACCAAGTTATCTCATAAACTAGTGTGCCTCCAATATGGGTTTAATTACCACTCAAGCAGCTCAGTCTAAAGTGATTAATAAATCGCTTCTCAGCCTTTCGCCTAAGATCAAGTGTAAGGTGATTAATAAACCATAAAAATACCCGTTTTCTCCTTTCTCTGTGTAGCATTTATATTTTTGGAAATTGGATTGCCTGTGCCAAGTTTTCTTTGCAGATAGAATGGTAATTGTTAAATGGTCTGTCAATTCATAAGACTTCTTTGTTCCTTTATAAAGAGCACACTAAATAATTCCTTTTAGAGTTTTCAGTAACTTCTTGCACTGTAGAGGCAGCCACAGGAGTCTTGTAATTGCTTGATACTCAGCAGAAATTTCTTGCCCTGGAGGCCAAGAAAGTTTTTGTTTTCCTTCTTTCTTATTTTGAAGGGGGGTGTGCATAGTATTTCATAAATCAATGATTATTTTATCAAAATGGTCACTTAAAATGATTTTAATAAAATGACTGCAAGAAATAATTTGAATGATCATCAGTAGAGACCAAGTAAATTGGGATAATTCACATTTTGAAATATGATAAACAAAAATGTTGAGACATATTCTGGTGTGTTAACCTAGAGAAAATGTGGTTATTTTGATGAAAACAAATGTTTTAAATGTCTACATAATCGTATATTTTTAAACTGTACCCTAACAGTTTTGCCACTGATCAAAGGGTAGGCAAACAGAATCCAGAGATAGACTCATATCCATATGATAATGTAGTATAGAATAAAAGTTACATTCCAAAGGAATGGCGGAAAACTGGATTATTTAGCAAATGATAATGCCATATTTAGCTGTTTAAAAAAAAAAGAATAAGCTCTGTCATTATCTCATTCCTTTTATCCCAATGGATCAAATATTAAGGATATACAATATGCAGTCAGGTAAGATCTAAGAAAAAAAGATACTGATTTTTTTTCGTGATTTTAAAGTAAGAAAGATCTGAGTCTGACATGAAATCCAGGAATAATTAAAGAAGACATATATATGAATTTGCCTATGCCGTGTTTTTGAGAAGACTTGGAAGCTGAGTGAAGCTGGATACTACATGTTCTTACAGCCTAGTGTTTTTTTTTTTTAACATTAATTTATTTAATGGAAAGGCAAATTTTATAGAGGAGAGACAGAAAAATCTTCCATCTGCTGGTTTATTCCCCAAATGGCTGCAATGACCAGAGCTAAGCTGATTTGAAGCCGGGAGCCAGGAGTCTTTTTCAGGTCTCCCACTTGTGTGTGCAGTGTCCCAAGTATTTGGGCCATTCTCTGCTGCTTTTCCAGGCAACAAGCAGGAAGCTGGATGGGAAGTGGGGCAGCTGAGATACAAATTAGTGCTCACATGGAATGCTGAACATTTGAAGGTGGGGGATTAATTTATTTAGCTACAATGCCAACTCCCCCAACCTATTTCCTCCCCTGTTTCACTTTTAATGTGGTATGAAAAGTTTAATGCTGTTACTTTGCAGGCAATGGACCAAGACCAACTTCCGTGGCCACTACCCAGTGATTTTTATTAACTGCATTTGTGTTTTAAGTATCCAGAAATCAGTGAAATTGATGGCATTTGATTGTTGGATGCATTTGTTTTGTTTTTGCCTGAGTGTATCTAATCAGTAACTTGTATACTAACTGATTTTGAATGAGTGACAAAGAACAAGTAAAAAAACTCCAAGAAATCTTGTGGGAAATTAATGTGCAATTCTGCTGGACTGTTGGCAAGAGCATAATGGAGAGGGCAAATGCCATTCTGGTTATTTTTTTTTTCTGTATGAAATGAGTATGTGCTGATTTTTTTAACATCAGCAAAAAGTTTTTAAATTGTATTAAAAAGTGATTGAGTTTTGGGTTCTAAAAGAACTTATCTTCACAGTCTGACTACTTTTTAACTAATCAATAGTCCATTAATAATATTAAACTAGGAGCAAAGCTCTGTTAGCAGATTTCTGTAGGTTGGAGAGAGATGAAGGCTTTTTTCTTTGTTGTGTCATAGTGCGCTCATCCTGTTAAGTGACCTACAGCCTGTTTGTGCAGCGAATCCTTGGAAGCTGCATACTGTTTAAAACATGTAATCTCACAGAATAGCCTTATGTCAAATGAAATAATTTCTTAGGATCATTTGACTGACTAATCTCACAAGCACGAATTTCTTGTAGTGTAGAACACAAAATTCGTGCAGATGGTTCTAACAGAACAGGAGCCATTAGAGAATGCCTGGCAGCCACCTCAGTGAGCACTTTGGCTCCCATAGTAGGCATCTTGCTCACATATTCCTTTGATGGGAAACTGAGAAACATAAACAGGTGAGGGAAACTGGTACTCATCCTAAAGCTTGTTTGGATTTTTCATTTTTAGTTGCAGAGTAGTGGGAGGAAGTGCATATCCTAAAAGTCAAATTTTACAGGCTCCATTTAGCCCATTGAAACGGGCTTGGTTATGTACTTATAATTCTCACTGAATCTAGTAAATGACTGAACTGGTAGGTAGTTTAGTCATTAAAACTAAAGTCCACTTAAAGCTAAGGGGGATAAATAAACAAATTTCAATAACATTTCCTTGGATTTCTGTCTCCATATGTGTGTGTTTACGTGCCTCTGTCTGTCTTCTTGCTACAGGTCAGAGTAATGAAAGGCAGTAATATAAATAAAGATCATTCAGCAGAAGGAGAGGGGGCTGGAAAACGACCAAAGAGGAAGTGTCTCCAGTGGCATCCATTGCTAGCAAAGAAACTTCTCGACTTTTCAGAAGAAGAGGAAGAGGAAGACGAAGAGGAAGATATTGATAAAGTAAATCTTGCCGTCACTGTACACATTTCAGGCTTGTTAAACACTCATAGCATTATTGAATCCATACTGAATATGTATGGTATAGAAATTGGGTTCCTAAAAGTCTGTATAACTTGAATTCTGAGTAACTATATATTTGTGTTTGTTTTTTTAAAGTTTCTATTTTTATTTATTTGGAAATCATATGTATATACATCCAACCACTTGTTCCCTCCCCAGATGCTTGATACATCCAGTGCTGAGCCAGGCCAAAGCAGGAAACTTCTGCATGGCTAGAAGTGATCCAAGTACTTGATCTGTCATCTATCGCCTTCCAGAGTACACATTAGCGGGAAGCTGAATCAGAAATGGAGGTTGGGATTGAAACCAGGCACTCTGATATGAAGTGGTGGCATCTCAGCTAGTGGCTGAACCTGTTGTGCTGCCCTGCCCACTACATTCCACTTATTGATTGCCCTTGAATTAGCTGTACTGCTGGATGTTCAGAAACCAGTAGATCCTTCTTAAATAATATTTCAGTCAGTCTGCTATTGGTTTGTAAATGGTGTTCAAATGGGTTGGGAAGATTAACAGAACTTGAATATTCACCTATGCCCCTCACTTCCAGCCTGGCCCAGCCCTGCCACCAAAGGCTGTCCCAGAGCTGCTGTGCTGGTCTTCATCTCTGCGACCTTCCCAACATGTGTGTATACACTTGCACCAGGCCCCGTGTGATCTGTGTGTCCTGTGAGTCTGCTTCTCTAGCCACATCACTCAGCAGCAGCTCTCGTTTAGAAAGTCATCCAACCACGCAGGCACATAGTAGGCCTTAGTTGAATGGAGGAATAAATAACATGTTGTGCCACTGCAAACTTTGTAAACATGTTTTTAACGTTTTTCAGGCCTTTAATGGTTATTCACCATTTTGTCCTCATTCTTTGCACTAATCTCAGCAGGAATTGCAAACATTTTCCCTTTTCCTCACATCCCGTGGAAGACTCTGTAGATCTCTGCTGTGGTCCTCCCATGATGATCTTTTGTCCTCTTTCACAAAGATAGCAGAAGCCACTGGGATGACTCCTTCAGCATTTTTATGTACCTATGCTCTCTTCTCACTTCTTTTTTTTTCCTGTTTAGGGAAATTGTCAAGCTTATAGTTAATTAAGTTTTCTGGCATATTTGCACCTGTTGCTCACTTGTTCCTTGAAGCTTTCTCCTATTTCTGCAGGGGCATTCATGTTTCTATTTCTACCTTGCTCACTGTTCCTTCCCCAATTTTTTCATTTGATATGTCTCCATGTTTTACTCTCAGATGTTGTTTTCTGGTCCTTGAATTTTCTTTCATACATATGCTTAAAAGATTTATATATTTGAAAGGAGAGGAGTGACACAGAAATCTTCCATCCACTGGTTCACTCCTCAAATGTCTACAACAGTTAAGGTGGATCAGGTAGAAGCCAGGATACAGAAACCCCAGCTGGGTTTCCCACATGAGTGGCAGGGCCTCCAAGCACTTGGACCATCATCCTCTGTCTTCCCAGGTACCTTGGAAGGAGGCTGGATTGAATATAGAAGTGCCGTGGTGCAAGTCAGCATTCTGATGTGGGAAGTGAGTGTCTCCAAGTGGCAGTTGAAATCTGTGTGCCAAAATGCCTGCTCCTAGACTCATAGTTCTGACTGTGTACTTGCTATATCCACTTAAATATCAACTACGAATTCCAATTTAAATGTGTTTTAAAGCAAAGCTTTTGCTTTTCTATTTTAAACTTTCTACAGCATCTTCCTGTTCTTGTTATATGGGAACTGCAACATGCTAGCTTGCCAGACCTACAGCTTTGTAGATATTATTTACATGCCTTATTTTGTTTGAGCCTTGGATTCGTCAGCAAATCCTCTTACATTACCTTGACAATATGTCTCATGATGTCTTCTTAACAACACTGTACCAGCACTGGGATCCACACTACCACCATTCCTAGTGCAGAATTTTGTTCCTACCCTCTCCCTGTCCCTGATCTTGCTCTTCAGTCTGTTCTGAACAATAAATCCGAATTCTTTTAACTGGTAAGGTTGATTATGCCATTCTCTCTTTCACAGAAGCGGGGAATTAGTGTCATCACTGCTCTTTTTCACCTCCAACAGCACCTGGCCCATAGCAGGTGTTAGTAAATAATTATATTGAGTGAAAAATAAAGATCGTTAAATTTGCTTCTTTTGTCACTCTATGCTTAGCCATCTTTTCTACCTCCATAGCATGACTACCTTCTCTGTTGGCATCTGTCAAAATGTTCTCCTAGACTTGGGTGTCCACATAGCACACTTCATAGCTGCTTTAAATTTGAACTGTCCAGCCTTGGTTTTCTGCTTCCCACAAATCTAATTTCTGTTACTAGAGAAAAATTATTCTTCATTGTATGAGAAGAAGCCTTTCTACTTGAGGTGGAAGCATTGTTGCTTTGTCAACAATTACAGCCCATCTAGATAACTAAGCACTCTTGGTTCCACCTCATGAGTATTATTTCTGTCATTTTAGAAGATTTATTTGAAAAAGCAAAGTTACAGAGAGAGAGGCATGTAGACAGAGATCTATTCTGTGGTTCACTCCCCAAACAGACACGCTGGTCATGGCTGGGCAGGGGTGAAACCAGGGTGTCCCACAAAGGTGCAGGGACCCAAGCACTTGAAATATCCTCTTCTGCCCTCGCAAACACACCAGCAGGGAGCAGGATTGAAAGTGGAGCAACTAGGACTCAGCCAATATGGGATGCTGGTGTCATGGGGGGTGGTGCCCCAAAGTTATCTCTTTTCTTGCATGTTCATTCCTATACCACTGCCTTGACTTCAACTCTCCAATTTCTGCCTGCAATAAACTTGGTTGGGTTCCCCAGTTTTTCTTCCAGTTTTATTCCTAAAACATATGTGCTATAGCTGTGTAAAGAGTTTTTCCTTAAACCTAATGTTCCCCCTACTTATAACCTGCTTGACTCTCCTTTGGGTCCAGCTGTAGGTGCTATTGTTGATTCCTTATCATATTAATACATGAAAATGTTAAAAGGTCCTTGGTAAAAGCAAAATGAGTCCAGAGTTTTTTGTCTTCATCAATCATTTATTATTTGTTCATGTTTTAGCTAATGAAATGGATAGCTGTAACCTTAGGTAGTAGTTTAAGAAACTTGTAGGGAGTATGTGCTTGGCAAAAGAGGGAGTTGTTCATCTCTGTCAAACTAAACTTTTTTATTGCTGCATGACAGAGAACATTCTGTCCGAAGTGGCACACAAACCTTCTGTAACCTTATCTCCCAGAATGCTCCTGTAATCTTTTGTATATTGCAGTGCCATGGATCTGCATATTGATGTTCAATTCTTAATCCCTGTTAGTTTCCCTATTTACCCACTGATACGTTCTAATTCATCTTTCAGAATTTAGGGCAGACAACATTTTGTCAAGGGAGACCTTCCTGTACATTTATGTCTCAACTATTTTATAATAGTTTATTACTATAATAATACTTTACACTTTATTATCTCACTGGTTTCTTGTTTTAGTCATTGCGTTGCTTTTTAATTTATTTATTTGTCTTATTCTCATCCCCAAAAGCTCCTTTTTTTCCCCCCAGATTTGACCTTAAGGTTTATAATTTTGTATTAGAATCAAAAGTTATTCTCCTCTAAAGAGAAAATACAATTACTTCCTTTACATTTTTCCTACTTTAGCTTCTGAGTTTCAGACTACTAAATAAATAAATATTCCTTAAAGATGTAAATTGTTGTTAATGACTGTATACAAAATTAGGTAAAAATGTAGCCTCTCACTAATATAGGATAGCTGTAGCTAATATTTTTCTACACTGTTTGTGTTTGAAACTAATTGATGAATTCAGTGCTGTCTTAATAGTTACTTAAAATTAAAAGGCTTTCAAATAGTAGATTAGGTGAAGGATCTGATTTGTCATCGTTTGTGCCAATTATAGTTGTCCATTCAATGTTATATAAAAAATAGTTATGCTTCTCTAAGTGTGGTCTTCAGATGTGCAGCATCGGCAACCGCTGGGATCTTGTTAGAAACACCTGTACTCTGGCATTGGAACCTGCAATCCATAATCAATTCCAGTACACGCTCAGCTTCAAGAACTACTGCCTTACTGCACAAAGCAGACTGATGACTACTTTGATCCATCTTGCCATTTTCAACTATAAAATAAGACATTAAAGAATTGATTTCTGGCAGACATTTGGATTTATGCTCCTGCTTGAATTGTTTCCGAGAAACACCATGAAATAATATCTTAGCCTTAGAAGATGCTTCACAATCTTTCCGAGATTCTCTGATCTCGGAGTTGCTTTTAGATATTTAATCTGGCAGCCATATGAGGAAATATTATAGAGATTAAAACCAGGAAGTCTAACCCTTAGGCCAAAGTAGTAATAAGGGCAGGGCACTGTTAATGAGAATTATTTCCCTGAAATGGACAGATTTATAGCTTTGTAGAAATCCTTGAAGACCGTGAATGATAGTTATGCTAAGTGGCTTAGGAGAAGGGAGGAATCAAAAAAGATTTTGGAGGTTTGAGCTTAGGGAAGCTTATTTCTATCACCATAACATTCACCAAGATAAAAAAGCTTGATATTTAAAAGTTGAAAGATTTACTGTGTAGTTCTTCTGTGAGATGTCCATGTTTAATGTCTCTGTTACATTAGGAAGCTCCAGTGGTGGTGTGTGCAAAAATCCTGAGTGCTCTGTTTTAGTTTTTTACTATCTGCTTTCTGTAGACTTCCTGAGGAGGGGAAAGACAGAGTACATATTCACGTATTTACGGATATTGTTCATCTTGAGACTCATAATCCATAGCTTTCTTCATTCATTCATCAATTGGTTAAGCACTAATGCTATACCAGATATTGAGCTACATGTTGACATTATAAAGATAAATTAGAGAGTTTTTGTCCTCAAAGAGTTCACTGTTTAGTAAGAAGAAATGTCAGCAATTATAATATAATACATTGCTGTAATAGACATGCTCATGTTGCCATGGAAACGAAGCAGAGGATAAGTGCATCGAAAGTTAGTTGCCAGCTGCCAATAATGGTTGATAATTTTTTTAAAAATCATTTCTTTTTGATGTGTAAGTTGCTTAAATGGAGATAAGAAAAATTTTCACACTAAGACTAATTGTTCTATCAGAACTGTCCAATATGTGTTTAAAATCTAGCCTTTGCTTTGTTTGAAAATAGGTTCAACTTCTTGGGGCTGATGGCCTAGAACAAGATGTTGGTGAGACCGAAGATGATGAGTCGCCAGAACAGCGAGCTCGGAGACCAATGAATGCATTTCTTTTATTCTGTAAACGACATCGCTCTCTTGTACGTCAGGAACACCCCAGGCTCGATAACCGAGGTGCTACCAAGATACTAGCTGATTGGTGGGCTGTTCTTGATCCAAAGGAAAAGCAGAAGTACACAGACATGGCTAAGGAGGTGGGTTATAATGGCACAATGTTATGATGGTTATGTGCAACCAGTCCTATAACATCTAGCTTGCAAATATGGAAATCTTAATGAAATTCTCCCAAAGAGAAAGTGAATCCTTAATTAGATTCTAAGTGGAAACAAAAGATTTCTTTGCCTTCTGGTGTTCCAGTGGGGTCTTGGAAATGTTGGGGAACATAGTGAGAGCACTCAATTACTAGAGAGTTATTTTCTTTCTCTGAATTCCCACTGGCTGATATAAAAGGTCACTTTATTACAAAAGGTGATTTATTTATTATGGTGGTTCTTTAAATTATGAATGATAATTTTAAAAAATTTCCTAGGAACTAGGCTTCTCTTGTCAGAGATTGCCTATACTAAAGATGACAATATTATATTTTTCTGTGTCATGAGAGTCTTGATCTAGTTCTGAAATTATATAGCTTTGAGATTCACCCCTACCCGCTTCCTATCTTTCTTTACTCTCTTTCTCATAACTGTAATCTATATTTATGTTTATATTTATATATATGTATCAATCTCTGGGTGATATCAGCTTCTTTTTAAAATTTAACTAGACTGAGGAAATTAGACAAAGGTTTATATCCCTTAGAGCTTTAGCATTTTTTATTTTCATAATAAATGCAATTATCAAGATATATATATATATATATACATACATATATATCGAGAGAGAGAGAGAATAGTATGGATATTAAAAACAAACAAATGAATGAAGGGTAGTGGAACAGAAGTATCATGATGTGTAGGTGCCTGTAAACACTCTGTAATTGACAGTTGGTAAGAAGCATTTTGATGAGGCTGGCATCATGGCATATTAGTGAAAGCTGCTGGCTGTGACACTGGCCTCCCATATAGGGTGTGTGGGCTGCTTCGCTTCCTATCCAGCTCCCTGCTAATGGCCTGACAAAAGCAGTAGAAAATGGCCTACATGTTTGGGTCCCTGCCTCAAGGTGGGAGACCCAGGCAAAGCTTCTGGCTCTCTGTTGAAGTCTGGCCCAGCGCCAGCCATTGCAGCCATTTGGGAAGTAAACTAGTAGATGGAAGATCTCTGGCTCTCTCTGTCCTTCTCTCTATCTGACTCTGACTTTAATATAAATCTCTCTTAAAAAGAAAAGCATTTCTATGTGGAAGATTATTTACAATATTGCAACACTGATTAGTTCAAAAATGATGACAGTTATTAATTTTGTTTCAAGAGTTGTGTACTGATTCAGCTTCTAAATTAATCTGGAATCAGGGTGAGATCATTATATATCTGAATGTATTGTGAATGGATTTATCTCAGAATAAGAGATAAGCAAAGAAGTATCAATGTAATTAAATCTGAGATGAATATTTGTGATAGTATTTTTTTCAGCATTGAAACCTGGAAAAATCTTTCATGAAAAGTACGCCTTACCCTCAAACATTAGGTTAAGTTTTTAGAAAAATTGAGCCAGAGGCAGGCAAAGTATATGGTTTCAAGACATTTTATTAGACATATCTTTGTGTAGAAAATAATAATATTAGTTGCTGTGGTTTGATTCCATTGTTTAATAAGCTACCACGAACACAAAAATTTCCTACAAAATGTTTAGGGAAATTTGAATGTAGAGTAAATGATTAGCACAGTTGTTATATAATTAATGATTACACAAGGCTTTAAGAATTGACTATGAGCTATGGAGGGCATCTGGAAAATTTAAAATCAGTTACAGTTATCTATATGATTTTAAATGTTTCAATGGATTTCCACTAGCATAGCAGTAATTAGCAGTAAAATTTTAATTACTTACATCTTCTAATGGTGATATTTATATGGTAAAATAAATAATTATCTGGAACTTTATAGGGAACTGCATAAACTTCCTGGAATTAAACACTTGAGCTTGTTTTTGATTGTTCTTTTTGAATAACATGCAGCCTGTTCCCCCTTTATATTGTTTACCTTTAATTCAATACTGCTAATTTACAAACCCAATAGGTGGCCACTTTTAAAAGGAGAAAGTATTATTTTTGTACAGGAAATCCCTTACTAATTACTTAATTAGGCTCACAGTATTTGCCATGGTGGTGCTATAATGAAATCTGTTAAGGTGGCCCCCTGGAATCCACTCAAAGTGGAGACTGCGACTGGATGTTCCACACTGCTGTTTGCCTTGTTTGTGGTTATCTTTATGAGATGTTGCCTCATTTACACTGCACAGGGTAGAATGTTCAGCTTCTTTTACAATTATTATATAATTGGTCTCTAGTTGAAAGTGATTTGACTTGTTTCAGTAGCTTTACTAAATGGTTTTAAAATTACATTTAAGTACATGTAATTTTGCTGGTGCTGTTTGTGTTAATATCATAGCCTTAATTGGAATGTCAATTTATTCAGCAAGGACTTATGGGGTGGGCATTTGGCCTACAAGTTCAGACATCAGTTAAGGGTGGAGGGTAACCCACTGTTTGAGACGTCTACATCCTAGGCCAGTCTGAGGCTCAGTTTTTGACTTAGTTTCCTGCTAATGCCTCTGGGAAAGCAGCTGATGACGGGTGAAGTGCTTGGACCCCTTCTCTTCATGTGGGAGACCAGGGGAGTCATTGGCTCCTGGCCTCACCTTGGCCCAGACCTGGCTGTTGCAGCAGTTTTTAGGATTGAACCAATAGATCTAAGAATTTCTGTCTCTGTGTGTGTCTGCCTCTCTGTCACTCTGCCTTTCACACTAAATAAATAAATGAATGAATGAATAGTATTTTTCTAGAAAGACATTAGTTAAGATGCCTGCATTCCATGTTGGAATTCCTAAGCTTGACATCGCTGCCTGCCTCTGACCGTAACTTTCTGCTAATGCAGTGCCCGGTATGGTGGCCCAAGTAATAAGGTTCCTGCCACCCGTGTGGAAGGCCAGGATCAAGTTTCTGGATTCTGCTCTGAGCCATAACCCATCAAAGGTCATTATGTGCATTTGCAGAGTAAACCAGATGATGGCAGCACCCTCTCCCTCTTTCTCTCTCTGAAATGAATAAAAGCAAGTACTTACCAATTGGCTTCAGTGTCCCAGATGTTGTGGTGGGTGCTAGTAATGGAAGCCAGTGATAAAAGAGGATTCTGTTTCTTCACACACACTCATTTATAAATCTGTAAAACTTTTAGGTATACATACAGAGGTGCTTTAGAAAGTTTATATAAAATGGGATAAAAAGATATTTCAATGTAAATTTTTTTGAAATGTAAGAGTAGTGTTTTTTTTAAAAGATTTATTTTCATTGCAAAGTCAGATATATATAGAGAGAGGAGGAGAGACAGAGAGAAAGATCTTCCATCTGATGATTCCCTCCCCATGTCTCCGCACAGCTGGAGCAGCACCGATCCAGGAGCCAAGAGCTCTTCCGGGTCTCCCACGTGGATGGCAGGGTCCCGAGGTTTTGGGCTGTTCTCCACTGCTTTCCCAGGCCACAAGCAGGGAGCTGGATGGGAAGCAGGGCTGCTGGGATTAGAACCCGTGCCCATATGGATCCAGGCACACTCAAGTTGAGGACTTTAGCCGCTAAGCCAAGGTGCCGGGCCCGAGCATAGTGTTTTCATAATACAGATTTTACATGAACTTTTTTTGAGCTACCTTAGATGGATTTCAAAAAAAATTTTACACCAGAGTGAAAATTTAAGTCTTACATGTTTTAAATGAATTTTTGAAACCATCTTATATGGCTCTTAGACTCTATATTTTACATATTCTCCATTAGGTATAAAACATATTCTTTCAGCAAGTTTGTAGATATGAATGTTTATATGATATTCACCAATATTTTATCATTGTTAGAAATAAATTTTTCCTTTTGCTTTAAAAAAAAAGAATATATTTTTAAAACAGGCGCAGTTCATAGTGAGTACAGCTTTGAAGAGACTGTGTTTCTTAACTTGTTGGCTCATGACAGTCTTCTTTGGTCCTTCCCTTAGCTCTCAGACCTTATTCTAGAGCATCTGGTTAGACAGCAGCACCTGTTTTGGTAGTTTGTTTTCATGTTTTTGCATCATTGCCTGGTACTAATTTGCATTGTTGGGAAAAGATGGTGTTAGATGAGACTTTGTGTTCTCTGATGAATTTCATTAGAACAATAATTGATTCTATAATTAAAAAAAAAAACCAAAAACACTGTTCTAAAGTTATAACGTGAGTTACTTTCTTAAATTTAGCAATTTGCATTATAGTACTGTGAGATGACCTGTTAGGAGACACAGCAGTTTTACTTTACCTTTCAATATATTTATGAGTGTTCGTACAACTAGACATGAAATACAGAACTGGGCATTTTGGTAGAGTGGGCTAACAGAGTGCTGGCTTGGGTTCTGTCATTTCCACTTATGATGCAATCTCCTGCTACTGTGCCTTGGAAGGCAGCAGAAGACAGTTTAAGTGATTAGGCCTCTGCCACCTGGGTGGGAGAACAGATGAATTGTTTCTGCTCTTTGCTCAGACCTGACCCCTTTGGGAAGTGAAGCAGAAAATTGAAGATTTCTCTCTCACTCTCTTCCTTCTCTTTCTGCCCCTTCCTTCTCTCTCTCTGCCTTTCAAATAAATAAATGCATTTCCTTTTTTTAAAGAATGATATAGTTATTCATTTTTCCCTAAGATTTCACAGAGGCCTTCCGCTCGTCACTGACATCTGTGAACAACACAGTGAATGGACAATAAGTTTGGAAGTCCTCCTTGACCTTCAGTTAGAAGAGAGTTGGTATAAAGAGGAAGGGAAAATCTGAGTAATTAAGACAATTCGAATAGACATTATGGTATTCCTTGTCCTCCTTTTTGTTTTAGGATCAGAGGCGTAGGGAGCATGAATATGTTTTGATTTACAGATTTATTTTGTGGTCATTGTTTTCAGTAAACACCAAGACCTAAGTCAGTTGTATGTCCATTCTGAAGAGCAGAAATCTAAGGCTCAGTAGTTGGCCTCTTGACCACTCACACTTTAGGTAAACTGTGGAACTGGGACCCAGTGCTCTTTTGATGCATTTTTTAAATTTGACCAGTTGTTTCTATTCAGTAAATTTTTAAATTTGATTTCGTTTTCTGATATAGTTTCATTGGCTCCAGGATTCCCCCATCCCTTCTCTGTACCCTCCCCCCATGGTGGATTCCTCCACATTGTTGCAGTAGTACAGTTCAAATCCAGTCATGGTTCTTTCATTGCAAGCATGTACCATGTATAGAGTCCAGCATCTTATTGTCCAAATAAATTCAACAGTTTCCTTGGGAGACCATCCCTGGTCTGAAAGTAGAGCTGGCAGAATATCATCCCGTCCAATGAAAAGCCATAACATAACAACAACAACAATTTACAACATTATGGAGTTAATTGACATGACCATAACTTTATGGAGTTAATTGAGTGACCAATATGTTAGAAAATGCAAGTTCTTAACCACATCCTGTGACTACTTCATTGGCATTTCAATTTTAGTTTATACACAACTGGCTGCTATACACCTTAGAATGGTTATAGGGTACTATTCAGCTGTCTCATGTCTATTTTCATTTTTATATTTAGCTGTTTATAGTATTGAAGCATAATTTTTACTGAACTTGGCAAATTTTAGGATAGTCCAATCTGGCTTATAACTCTAACTAGGCATATGTTAACAATTGAGGCGCAAAACAGTTTTAGGAGGGGTGTGCAGAGAAATCTTCTATACCTTAGGAGTAACTAATTTTTGTGTCCTACCTAGTAAGGTATATGTGAGTCCAAGCTGACTGCTTCCTGTCTGGTTCTAAGATTTCCTTATTGGTCTCTAATCTAATTTTATTTATTTATTTATTTGGTGGGGGCACCAGAGTGACCCTGCTGGTCATTGCAAGAGAGGGTGGGGATCCAAGGTTGGAACTAAGTAAGGACCAGAGAAAGCTCCCCTCCCAATTCCCGAAGGATCTTTAGCGTATGTTTTAAATGCTTGAAGGATAATTAGATTTGACTAAATATGGCAAGAACAGTAGTGGGGAAAAGTGAGCCTTACCGGAATAATCTGCATGTACTGGGTGTGGACAGGGAGCTAAGTGAGATTAGATCAGGAAAGGCTTTAAAAAGTAAATAGAATATAGCTTGGGCTGTGAAGTAGGACTCAGAAAGAAAAGGATAAAAGCAACGTGGGAAAATAAGATATAGTTCAGTACCAAAAAAGTTTGTTTGACCTAGAGCCTAGGTTAAGTGGGGGACAGTAACAGGAAATAATGATTTATAGTTAAATAAGATAAAAAGCATGACATACGACGTCACTGAAAAGTTTGAAGCTCTCATTGTGTGCTAATTAAAGCCATGAAATTAAATGCAGAAAAACATAGCTTGAAAGTAACCTGTACTGGCTTTTACTCAGTAAAATTTGCTATCTGCAGTTATCAGTGGAAATGATTACCAGTGCTACAAGTGTGTGAAGTATTTATTGATTACTTTTTCCATTTTTCTTCAAGACAAATTTAATCTATTTTTGAGTATTTATTTGCAGCTGGAATGATTTTTGTAAAGATCATTCTTTACCTTGTTCTGGTTTCCTCAGAATGGGAATCTTCTCCAAAAATAATCTACTCTGATTTCCTCGTGTATTATTGTCTGGAGAACTTGTGATTCATGTGTGATGCTTACGAGGTGTTCCTGTGTGAGCATGCAGTAATCGTTTGCATGCTGTTACCTCTGTAACACTTCATTCATCCTGCAGCCTTGGGGAACAGTGCTACACATGAGTGATTTCAAGAGAGATGAAACACTACTGGTGCTTTTTACAATTTACTCTGGAAATGTTATCTAAAACTATTTGAATACTTCCTTACTTACAGTGTTAAGATCATTTGAGTCTGCTTGAAAACTTTAGCTCATTATTTCCGAACAGAAATAATTTTTATAATCTATAATTTGGTTATAGCTTATTGTGGTTCTGCCTTGAGCTGTCACTTGCGTTTCTTTCCTCTTTCACCGCTTTCTCTGTCTCTGACATAGCAGCTCATGCTAAGTGGGGTTTGCTAAGTCTGGTTTAATTAGTGATCGACTTCTTTTAAGGGATTTTGGTAGTAAAAGCAGGTATTATAAGCTCCAGTGCTTGATGATACTTCTTTTTTCTGAAGCCTTTCCATTCTTTTCTTAGGTATCAGCACTTAGTACATTTTTAAAAATTCAGGTGTTTATTTTTAAAATAAAGATAAAATTTTGAATATTATCTTATTGTATCCAGAATTCTTCCATAATTATTTTTTAAATGATCACAAAAATTTAGATTTTGCTTTTGGAAGTTGAAAACACTAAGGCTTGGAAAAGCTTGGTGGCTTACCTGAGAAATCAAAGTTGAATTGGTAAGAGTCAGGTCCCATACATGACTGTATTTCTGAGATTATTTTTTAGATCTCCACATCTGTAAAAATGACAGTAAAATGCCTGGCTTCAAAAGGTCAATGTAAGATGCAAGTAAGAAAAGGTAAATGTAGGCGTTATGTAAAATTTTAAACTCTTAGGTTTAAGTTATTCTTGATAAGAAAATTTGTTCCTATATTATACTGCTCTACTTGATGATTTCCTGTTTTTATTATGAAGTGTTAACATGTTGAAAGGCCACTAAAATAAAAAAAATTTAGTCTTTGAAACAAATCAACAAAGCTAAATATGTGATACTGCCAAATTCAGCAGATACTGTAGTAATTGTACAATTAAGTGAGCTAACTACTTAGGTTAGAAATATCAGTGGTGACTTGGGTAATCCTCTACCTGCAAGTGTTGACATCCTATGTGGGTACTGGTTTAGGTCCCGGCTGCTTCACTTTGCATCCAGCTCCCTGCTTGTGGAATGGGAAGGCAGTAGAAGATGGCCAGAAGCATGGGACCCTGCATCCACCTGGGAGACTCAGAAGCTTTTGGCTCCTGTCTTTGGATTGCCTTAGCTCTAACCATTATGGCCATTTGGGCAGTAAACCAGCAGATGGAAAATCTTTTTGTGTGTTTCCTTTTCTTTGTAAATTTGCCTTTAAAATAAAAATATAATAAATATTAAAGAATTAGTCCATTTACTACTTATAAGTAAGCACAAATACATAAATATTCAAATCAAATTAACTTCTAAGGACTTGATAAGAATTCCATAGCTAGTGAATGATAAATTGAATATTTAGATTGAGTCAAGGCTTATTTTTCTATTTTATTTCAGTTGTTAATTTTTTAATTCATTGAGGAATCAAATATTCAAATACTATGTAACTTTGTAATTCATGATCATTCAAAATGATATGAATAAGTTAGTTTTGTACCATTAGAAAAATTTGGAAATTTATGTTGTGTAAGCCATTTTGGAGGGAGAAAATTTTAAATATTTCAGGAAATTGTTAAATTTAAATGAACATATTGAAGCTTTTAGAATTCAGATTAGTTAATATGAATTTTTATGTTTTATACATTTATGATTTATACCTTTTTATGTTTTATACATTTTTTGTTTTATATGTTTAAACATTTTACTACATAGATTTCTCGCCTGGTTTCCTTTTTAAAAATGAAGAAAAATGCACTTTTTAAGAAATTTTTTTCTTCAAATGTTATCTTTTAAATCAGTGTGAATTGATTAAGCTGACTTTCCACGTAATTACCCAAAGTAAGAAATAAAATCATATTTTAAGTTATATGTGGAAAAACAAACTAATGTTGTAAATGTAACAATCATCACATTCATAGCCATTTGAAGCAGCCGTATCTATAGATAACTGCTTTGCTTTCAGCGTTTTCTTGATGACTTTTCCACAGTAATGTAACCATAAAATTCCAGGGTTACATAAGCCGCTTATTCAAGTACATAGTTTCTAAGGGAACGACTTTATCATATTGTACAGGTTTGTGTATAACTTAAAGATTTTTATTCAGTCAAACCCACAAATTTAATTTAGCATCTTGTCCTATGAAACATTCTAGTTAATTTTCTTTCAAATTAGAAATAACTAGGAAGGCTAATCTAGATCAGACAGTTCTTTGAGTCATGTTATCTTAATGATAATTTTTAAGTTTTATGAAGAAAAGATCTTCAAACTACGGAAATACAGATTAGTGCTGCTTCTCAAATATCTCCCTGTTCTCTCCAACCCTTACAGAATGTGATTGCTCCCTGCTGATAGGAAGTGGTTCAGAACATATGAAGGGTTCATTTAGTCCCCTGGAGTGCATATGTTTATAAAAAGCAAATGTGCACTAAATATTTAGTTTCCTATAGAGAATATATTTAAAAAGTGAAATGTGTTGAACATTTAGCCCCCTGTAGGGTATATGCTTTAAAATAAAATGTGTTAAACATTTAGCCTTTTGTAGAGTATATGCTTTGCTTATAAATTATGTGTTAAATATTTAGCATCCAATAGAATATATGATTGTAAAATAAGTGTTAAATCTTTGTTAAAAATCAGATCATTTCCAAATCATCTTTGTTCACACTGATGGTGGATTTTTTTTTTTTTGGTGGCAATATTTCACTAGTCATTTATCTTCATTATGTACGTGTTCTGCAAACACCCCAGGATTGCCATGTCTCAGTCTTTGAGAAATCTAATCTGTAATAGTAACTGGAAGTACTGGTGGGCTTTTCAATATTACTCCCTCCCCCATGAAAAATAAACTATTGGATTTCAGTTTCTTGTGTTAAGATTTTTTCAGATCAGATTTTCATTCTCATAAATGATGTGTAAAGAATTTAATGTTGAGCTCCCTATTTTAAAGAGTACATAATAATGTCCTTATGTAATGATGTTGCATAATCCATTGCCACCAGCAAAGGAGACAAAGCAGAGTGAAAGGATATGTAGTTCATGCCAATACTGAATTACAATCAGAGACTGAATTATTGGCTTGTTGCTATTTCTAATGAAACATGGGTGTGACTGGGATAAAAGACAGCATTTACTGACTCAGGAAGTGTGCCTGTTAAGTAGGCTTCACTTAGTGGTTGGTAGGAACTGTGCAAAAAGAAATTGGAGGCCATGAGGTGAATTTTCATTTCAATGCAATAATTTTTTTTGGAAAATTTTATTTATTTGAAAGGCAGATACAGGGAGAGGAAGAGACAGAGATCTTTCATCAGCTGGTTTACACACCAAATGGCCACAGAGCCAGGAGCCAGGAGCTTCTTCCAGTTCTCCTATGTGGACGCAGGGACCTAACTACTTGAGCCATTCTCTGCTGTTCTGCTGGGCACATTAGCAGGGAGCTGGATTAAAAGTGGAGCAGCTAGGACTTGAACCAACTCTCATATGGGATTCTGGCATCCTGGGCTGTGGCCTCTGCATCACAGTGCCAGCCCCTCAATAATTTAAAAAAATATATTTAATAAAGTTTCAATTGCTTTCTAATTATGTTTTATTGAAATCTTAGCCTGTAATTGAAGTTTGTTGAGTATAAGTGAATTTCCTCCCCTGCTTCCAGCATGGGCAGCTTGGCCCAGGATGTCTGGATATGCTGAGGGCCACCTCCCTGGCCGTTTCAATCCCCGATAGTGAATGTTACCCAGGTGGTGGACTGCATGCCTGTGGTTACACGCAGGTATTTCTGTCACCCTATACAAAATCTGTATACAATATTCTCAAGAGCTCCTTTTCTGATAATCCTGTCAATACAGATGACTGGGCCTTTCTCAAATACGTGTTTCCACTCTTGAGTGCATACACTGCTTGTATGCACAATTTGCTCTGATGTCTACATCTGAGCTCCTAAGTCCGTAAAAACCCAGACTGTATGTTATTCTTTTATCTGTCCCTCTCACATTCTTGTTTTAAAGATTTGTTCTATTATTTTGGAAGGCAGAGTTAGAGAAAGGTTTTTCATTCCCTGGTTCACATTCCAAATGGCTGCAACAGCCAGTTCTGGCCAGGCCAAAGCCAGGAGCTAAGAATGTCTTCTGGGTCTCCCCTATGAGTGCAAGGAGCCAAGCACTTGGAGTATCTTCTGCTGCTTTCCCAGGCCATTAGCAGCAGGGAGCTGGGTTGGAAGTGGAGCAGCTGGGACTCCAAATGGCACTCAAATTGGATGTTAACAAGCAGGCAATCCCTTAATACACTGTGCCACAACTCAGCCCCTCCCCTTTCTTAACCCTTCTGCTTAACACATGCTGGGTTAAACTAATATTGTCATGATATTGAATGTATTGAATGCTTACCTTGAGTTTAAGAATCTATAAGATTAATGTTGAAGTACAGTTACAGAGTATTGGCCCTAAAAGTAAATACTCAATTTTGATTTTTCTTAATAGTGTACAAATTCCACATCTTTTGCTCTCTGTTATTCCATTGTCAGTTAGCATGCCTTTTTACAAACCTATTGTAAAAACATTTTTCATGTTTGAATTTGGGGAAAAACTTAAGAAATGCCATGTTTGTTTTGCTCAGGGTGGATGATAATACAAAGGCAGCAACTTTTCTATTTCATATTCTTTTCTCTCTCCAGTAGCTCAGTGTCTGTCATTTCTTCAATGTTCATGTATAACTTGATTTGCAGCTTTGAGGCATACATGCAGGAGAAAGAGAGATGATTGAGGTGTGATGATTGTCAGTGCTTTACTTTGCTGTTAGCATCAGCTACCGATTATGAATTAGTTGATGCTTGTGTTTATTAGTGTCATCAGCGTTTTAAAAATAGTTGATGCTGTAAGAAAAGATTCATAAGAATGACAACATTATCATCGACATTATACTTACTGATTTTCAAAGGCAAATTGCCGAATGATTCTTAGCAAAGTGTATAACATCTTGCTGAGAAACAATATCTAGCCGATCAACATGAGGAAGAAGAAGAAAAGGGAGTATTTAAGAGATA
Organism: Ochotona curzoniae; assembly: GCF_017591425.1. NCBI lineage: Eukaryota > Metazoa > Chordata > Mammalia > Lagomorpha > Ochotonidae > Ochotona > Ochotona curzoniae. The sequence goes on from NW_024466919.1 coordinate 27,576, forward strand.
ATTTTGTTTTTCATGATGAATATGCTAATCAGTTTGTTTGAAAGTCTTTTGGCACTTTATAGAGTGGTGACCTTTGTCCAAGTGACTGTTCATTTCACAACCCCAGACCATGTGCCTTTTACTAGAATACAGTAATGATGCATGTGTCTGCTACTTTTATTTCTACCTCACCCAGCCATTTGTCACTTTACTTCTAGACATCAGGCAAGGTTATTTGTCAGCTCCATGCACATAAGTGTATTATGGTAGGATACCGTTTATATCACAGCTGATACCTACAAACACATTTTCCACTAGGTGATGGTAAATTTTAGTTTTTCCTCTGGCGTTGGGTCCCATTTTCATTATTTTCTGAGGAAAATGGAAATAAATCTTTCTTTTCATCCTTATCTTCCTTTTATGCATATCTGAGTGTCAATAGGCAGGTTCATTTATATCTTTCATATCAAAAATAAAAATATAAGATTTGAGTTAATGTAACTGTGGGATCATTCTAGGCCATTATCTAGTAATATTGCATCATCTCTGTTATAGTTTTTATTGATATTATATAAATTGAAATGGTTGAAAGAATTAATTTAGCCTGCATAAATGAAGGCTCTTCAAAAAGTTTACAGAAACTGCATGTTCTGTTTTTCATGAAGTTTTTGAAATACCCTTGTATACTCTTACTACACAAGTTTAAAACAGACCCTTTTCTTCCTACTGAGTTAAAGTAAAAGCTATTTAGAATTGGCATTTTAAAAGGCAAGCTTATGGGATTGAAAAGATTGCATTAAAATATGCAGCAGTAATAACAGAAAATAGTTTAAGAATACATGGAAAATACATTTTTATCAGGAGTAAGTAGCATGAAAATGGTTAATGTTATCACCAAAGAGGAAAGAGCAGAGTTTGGGAAGAGAGCAGGGAGAAAGCCCCAGAGAAAGGATAGAGAAAACTGTTGTCAGTGAAGGTTGGAACCAAGTAAGGGATGATGTTGGTGGTGGGTTAATTGCCTCTAGTACTCGAGAGCTTTCAGAACCTGTTTCTGTACTCGGTCGTGGGCAGTCATTACAGAACACTGGGACCTTATTAGGTACAACTGTACTTAATAGATGGAGAACTTGAAGCTGAGAAAGCTTAAGCAATTTAATAATATTCACAACTAGTTGAAGCAGACATGCATTTCGAACGTAGTCATCATTAACCTGCACTTAATGTTCTTTTATCTGTGTGACTCTATGCTTCAAATAACTGAAAAAGGCCTATCATGTTCCCCTCTCCACCCATGATCTTGGCTCCTTTAATGCATAATCAGGTCCTTTGTCCTTTAAATACTTGGATGTGTCTTACTACTAGTATATCAAAACATGCTTACCGAGTTAAGTAATGAGAAGAGTCTGTTGATGGGCCCTGGTGCTCACACTCTGAAGTGTCCTTTAAAGCAGTTATTGCACTGTATAACACTACACATTTGATGCTGTTTGCCTCAGTTCATGCAACCTAAGATTGAGGCCTAGGTAGATCACCTCTGATTTTGATCACCATCCCCTATGGGGAAATGCTGGGGTTTGCGCTGTGCTCGTTCTCTCCAGGGCCCTTAACTGTTTCCATTATGTACAACACGTCTTTATCATAAAAGCAAAAAGTGAAAATTAAAGATAGGAAGTACGCGTCCTTTATACCCTCATCCTGCACGTTGTTTTCTCTAGTAAATGAACATCAAGTCCTTGTCTGTAGAGCTCTGTACTAGGACGTTGTCACTTCCCATGAGGAAAGCCATGGTACTTTCCTCATCGTCAGGATGGGGCAATGGGGTGAAGGCTATTAGAACTTTTTCAATCTATATGTTAATGGAAATCTGCCGTCTGTTCTGTTATTTATAGTATAAAGATGCATTTATGAAAGCAAATCCTGGTTACAAATGGTGTCCCACCACAAACAAGCCTGTGAAATCTCCAACATCCACTGTCAACCCACGAAAAAAGCTTTGGGCCTTCCCATCTGATTCTTCACGAGATTTGCCTAGTCCCAAGAAAGCCAAGACTGAAGAAACACCTCAACTTAACTTTGGAATGGCTGGTAAGTTTAGACAGTTTCTACCTGTTTTTCTAGGCCAGGTGATGCTTTTTGGCTGTATTTTTTATAAGTAACAGGCAAGCAAAATGTATGAAGTAATGATGTATGAAGTGTGAAGTAATGGTACATATAGAATATCGTAATGTGTTGAAATGCATGCAGATAGATTTACATATAATTTTTTTAAAAAGGAGATACAAACTGAATGGTAGAATTCATTATATTTTGGTTGTCAACATTGACAATTTGGAAAAGCAGACAGTAATGTGGATATTGTCCAGAACTTAGGAAATTCCATCGTATTAACAACCTAGCCCACACACTGTTAAGTTATCCCGGTAGGCACCTTAGTTATCATGGATACTTAAAGCCACAATTAGGAAGATCACTTGAATACTTGAAACACTGAGGACAAAAGCATGAACAATTTCATCACAAGTCTGAGATGATTCTGACATCTGTGCCTTAGAATTCTCATCCAATCCACCTCTCATTTCAGACAGATGTAAAATTCCAGATGGTCCCATTTGTTATGAGACCTTGAATATACTTTGGGTGGAAAGGAATGCTATTTTATTATCATGAAGTAAAGTATATTTATCATTTAAATGGCTCTGTTTTTCTAGCTACTGCAGTGCAGCAATCAGAAAAGGAGCTTGCCAGGAAGATTGGACAGGGCGAGGTAGTAAAGTTGGTGTGTGGAGCCTTGAGGTTCTGTTTCAGTGTTGCAAACAAGTTTTCTTCAAAACCAGAGTGCTAACCATTCTCAGTATGCAGAAATTGGGAAAACAAATTAAGCAACATCGTGATGACAGTTTTTTTTTTTTAATAGAGGGCAAACAATACTTCATATCATAGTTCAGTGTGTGTTTCAGGGTATACAAAATTTGTGACAGTCCTTTGTATAAATGCTAAGAGATGAGTCTAATGCTAATGGTAGCATTATGGAGAAATAAAGTCTTCAGGTGTCTGTTATGTGTGTGTGTGTAGGATAATTCTAAACAAGCTTCCAAAATGGCACTTCACATCCTCCAGACATCTCAAAACCTATTTTAGCTGTCATGTTGAACAATTTTAGTTTCCACTTGTAGTTGGTCTGGTTGAACTTTGGAGGATTTTTCAGACTGCACCATTTGGAGTATTTTGTAAAAAAAAAAAATATATATATATATATATAAAAGATATATAATATATATATATAATATATAATATAATATATATTATTATCAGGACCAAAAAGGGGGAGTGTGGATGACTGGCTTCTAATGAACCATTTAGCATTCATTATTTTTCTTCCATTTTGAAATCTAGATCAGTGTCAGTGTGTGTAGGACTTTTTCTTTTTCTTGTATATATCTGCTCTTCACAAACCAAGTAGTAACTGTAGGTAAACCACAGAAAACTATGAAAGATGTATTTTTTGAGTGTTGTTTCCGATACTTTACTAATTAGTCTTTCACCTACAAAGTGAAAGTAGAAATTAGATTTCAACCAGAATGATTATAGTCAGCTTTTAAAAGCATATGCTTTAAGGCAAAGTACAAGAAAGAGGGAAAATGGGGTCTCATTGGATAATGGCTTGTTATCATTATAAATCCAGGATCAGAGCTCTTGTTAAGTCTGTATATAATTCATAGCATTAGTGTGACATTTCTTGGTTCTTTTCAGAAACATGAAAGTGAATGAATTTGCCTTTAGTTAAACCTGGTACTCAGCTATCTGGATTTGGAGACCCTTTAGGGCTTAAGCCAGCTTTTCCTTCAACATGGATTCTCTTTGGTTTGTTTTGCTCACTAGCTGTTGTGATTTGACCTTTTACAATTTTGGGTAATCCCAAAGTTGTCAACTCTGTACATGATTTCCAAGGAGGGCAAAGAACACTATGTAATATAAACCATATTGGTAAAAGGAAAGTGTGCTATTTGTGTGAATATATTTTTGATAACTCAGTAAACATTATATAACTAAATCAACATAAAGCCTAATGGTAAGTTTTTGGCTTGGGTTTTAGGATCTGTGGAGCAAACGTCTTACAAAATTACATTGATAGATAACCTCTTTTGAAATTGCATTTATCATTTTGCTTTGTAATTTGAATTAGCATGTTTCTATCTTTCTTATGCTATCATCCAATCTAATTATTAGAATAACATCCACAAAATAGTCTAAAATACCAAATTTGTTTTTCCTTCCTACTAAGTTCAAGTCCTTCCTTCGAGTTTTAAATAAAGTATCTATTTTAGCAGCCACAACTGTTTTTAAGCTTTTATATTTAATTAAGTTTGGAATCTTACACCAACACCAGAGGGCTTTGTTTCATCTAATCAGCCAGTATTACTGTGTGTTTTGTGTGTGTATTTATGTCACTGCTCCCCAAAATTGAGCTGTTTCATTACTAATTGATCATTTGACTACATATTTGTGTCTCTAACAACTCAAGTTTTTTGAGGATTTTTAAAATTTATTTAGAAAGAGTTGCAAGTAAAATGTCAGGATAGCTTGTGCACACAGATGTACTTAGAGACATACATTTGGCCAAAAGAAAAAAAAAAGAAAAAAAACTGAATGTCTTTTAACAACATAAATTTTTCTTCATTTTCGATCATAGAGAGATTTGTGAAGTACACATTTATTGAGTAAGGCATTTTCTCATATGTTCATATGAGATTTAGTGTTTGTTATTGAGTACTTTGTTTAGATACAACTTGAGTTATGGATCTATTCACTATTTTTATTTTGTCTTTGCTTCTGCTAATTATTGAATGAAAACAAGCACCTATGATAACAAAAAAGATCAATTTTAAATCTTGAATATGTTTTGAGCAGAAACCTAATTACAATTAAGATTCAAAATGTGATAATACATTATTTGGTGTAAATTTATTCGGACAGTGTTAAGGGAGAGTTATCTGAACCAAGTCCACCAGAGTTTGGAGGCCCATTTGGTAATTTGCTTCATTCTCCAACCTGGTTCTTTTGTTAATTCTGATTTCACATGGTAGGAATAACAATCTCAGGTTTCCTGGAAGACAAGCATAGGCACTCTTATTGTGTTGCTTTTTATTCCTGTTTACATTCCCTGTACAGTAAGGAAAGAAGCCTCACCTTAGCAGACACCCATGCTATAAACAGGTGTGGTATTAGAGAAAATGCTGTGTTAGAATGGTAGGGCAACAGGGCAGCTAAAAAGGCTCACAAAAGCATGAGCCCTCAGCATGTTCTTGTTGTATGTTCTTGTGTGATTCTATTGGATTTCTGAGTGCTTGAGTGTTCTTTTTTTTTAAAATGGTTATGAATTGTATGAATTTTATGCTTATACATTGATGTTTTCACCTTACTCAGATCCTACTCAGATGGGAGGCCTGAGCATGCTGCTATTAGCTGGAGAACATGCTCTCAGCACACCAGAGGTAAGTCAGTCCCTTGTCCCTCTCCACTCTGCGCATGCAAGAGGGTGAGAATACAGCCATTTTATATGCTATTTATATTGTGATCTCTGCAGTATAACTATCTACAGCTCATGAACAAACTTGACTGTCATTGTTCCCATTAAGATCTGTTGGTGCATCTGGTGCGTTGAGGGTAACAGAAGTGATATAAATAAGACCAAGAGTACAAAAACACTGGCAGATTCTGCAGTTCTGTGGGAACTTAGAAGAAATTCAATGTATGGAGAGGTATGTGTTGTCACATGCCAGGTTGTCACTGCTGTGATGGCCGCCTCCCATATTAAAGTATCAGTTTGATTACTGGCTACTCTGCTTCTGATCAGACTTCTTCCTGATTGATCCTGGAGACCAATGGCCAAATTCTTAAAGCCCTGCCACCCCCATTAAAGACCTGGATAGCAATTCTAGAATCTTGGCTTCATTCAAGCTGGCCTAATCCTGGCCTTTGCAGACATTGTAGAAATTAGCCAGCAGATGGACAATTTCTCTACCTCTACTCTCCCTATTTCTTCCAAGTAGATGAAAACAAACAACAAAAATAAAAAGATATTTCGCATACCGAGAACCGGGCTTACCATGAATATGTTATGCATATGTAAATGAGATCCTATAGTTCATCTGCTGCCTTTGTGAGTTCTTACTTAGTTACTATGGAAAGCTAATAGTGGAAAAAAAAATGAAGCTGTTGGTCCCTTAATTACAAATTCCCCTGTTGTAAAACTGGAAAACCTAGCAATAAAGGATTGTTTTGTTCTTTACAATGAAAAATGAAAAAAGACCTGAGCCCTCATGACCTTGGTTTCCTTATCTAGTTATTGGACTGCTTCTGCTAAATGTTTTTTCCATATGACTGATGGGCAGGTAGTGGCAGTTAACCACAATAATTTACATTTGTCGAATTCCTATGTTTTCCAGGGCCATTCAAGAGAGGCCAAATTAACCTACAGGTCATGTTATTTTACCACATCTGGGGTCTAAAGATGATAATTTTCAAACTCTAACCAGCAAGGCTGTTAAATTAAGGGAGCCATTAGCTGAATTTTATTGCGGAGCTTAGTTTGTTTGTTTTATTTTTGTTTTAAAGTATAAGCATGTCATATAGATTGCAGATGAATCTTGTTCAATTAGATGAGCTATTTACATTATTTAAGGCTTTTATTAGTTATAATTTTTATTTGGGATCCATAGTTACTCACTGTTTAATACACTCTAAGTTTATTTTGCTTCTGTTGAATGTAACCAAAAACTGTGTAAAATGGTTAGACTGATGGGTATTTACATTGTGCTGACCATTAACTGGAAAACATAGGTGTCACCTTATGCCTTTGCATGCCTGTTATTCAGCATGTGGTACTTCCTGACACAATGGTATTGTCAGACATCATTTCAGTAGCTAACAGCAGTTCAGACTAACCATTGCTTAGGGGTAGAGTATCCCAAACATGTTCCAAAGGTGATTGTTGGATTAATAATACACACTTGACCTTTCCACTCACATTGACTCATGCTATTTCTAAGAAAGTGTGGAGTTGGGAAGGTCAGCATTGATTTTCATTACAAATTAAATTATGGCAGTGTTTTAGTCCCAACACATTTTAACATTCTTTTTTTTTTATGATTTGTCTATTTTTTTTATTGGATAGTCAGATATACAGAGAAGAGAAGAGAAAAAGAGGAAGATCCATCTGTTGATTCACTCCCTCAGTAGCCCCAACAGTCAGAGCTGCGCCGATCTGAAGCTAGCACCCTGGAGCCTCCTTGGGGTCTCCCACACTCAAGGGTGCAGGGTCCCAAAGCTTTGGGCTGTCCTGACTGTTTTCCTTGGCCAGGAATTGAATGGGAAGTGGAGCTGTAGGGATTAGAACCTGTGCCCATATGGGATCCCAGTGCATGCAAGGCGAGGACTTTAACTGCTAGGCTACTCTGCTGGGCCCTTAACATTATTTTTAACTTTGAGATACATGTAGAACCAAGTCATGGTCTGTAGAACTCATACATTCTAGCAAAACAAAAAGATAAATTTTTCCTCTTTGCCTGAAGTTTTGCCTCTTAGGCTTTTTTCCCCCCAATGAGAAGTTCTCCTAATCCATTTTAAAATGCTGAGTTTTGATAGGCAATTAAAATAATTCAGTGGTACATAGTTATATTTTGAGAACTGTGGAAAGAGACAGAAAACAAAAGAAAGTTAACTGACTTCAAAGTGAACTTTAGGGGAGAAGAAAGTCTGCAGTGAAGGTGGCAGCATTAGAACCCTCTCTGAGAACACAGCATCTGTCTCCCCTATCTCGTATCTCAGGAATACTTAGGGAAGGTATTGAAAACAGTTGGAGGTATTGAAATAATAAAGCAGTGAAATTTATATGAGTAATGTTGTACATAAATACTTTTTGATATCTGTGAGAATTTTCCTCATAGATTTCTCAGGACTTTGCTTAGTACCTGCGATGTCTGTGAAAGTCTTATTCCAGATACGCGAACGTGATCATAAAATTTCAGGCACTTATATTTGCAAGCAGACCAGAATAAGGCAGATAAAATGCATACTCATGTTTTTATAACAAAATTGGCAGGATATGAGATGAGAGAGAAATTTTGAATTTTTAGAATTTGGAACAATTATTCTAAAATTGATCCTAGAAGGTGTGACCAGTGAATATAGTGACATGCTTCAAAATGTCTTCCACCAAAAATGCCCAGTCGTAATAGACTTCCTAAACACCATGAAGGGATCTGTATTCTGAAATATTCTTAAAAGAAAGGGGTTTGTCTTTGTTCATTTGATCTGAGACTTAACCATATAGAAAAATCTTTTTAAGATCATTTTGATCTGTGTATTGATTGCTTGAATCTTTTGTTTCATGTAAATAATCATCTCTATGTTGCCTTTATGCCTAAAATACCTTGAAATCCACAAACTATTTTAGATTTTAAATTACAATGTTTGTTGTTGTACAATTATTCATTGAGGCAGCAAAATTGATGTACTGAGCAAGAGACATAAAGGAGTGGCTCCTGGTTCAGAATGGCCAACTAAGTGACTCTTCTCTGAGTCTTGAAAACTATAAGCATTGAACTGTTACTAGGAAATTACCCCATATGGGGAAAGGAAAGGAAGAGGAGTGCTTTCAGTGGTTATGAGATAATAGCATATTATTTGAGTCAGAAATCTAACAGCTGTTGATTCAGTGAAGTATTAGTGTCAGATGAAAATACACTGGCAGGAAGTGGCAGAGCAGCTGAGAACCAGTTCCAGTGCAATGCCCAGGGTTGTAAATGGATGTCTACTCTATTTTTAAGGATTCTGAACCCCTCCCCCCCAAAAAAATATGACTAATAATATTATTATCAAATTCTGGGAAGAACTGAAGTGAAAGGTGTTACTTAAGCCCTTGTATTTCATATCATGCAGTTATCTAAAGAAGGAAATACAATGAATAAAGTGAAAGAACTTCATCTAGTTTGCCAGACATTATTGCCAGGACACAGTATCATGCTGTATGCTTGTTACTTTAACATAAATGTAGATCTAAATTAAATTTGTAAAATTAAAGCAGGGAGTGATAACAATTCAGAAGATGTGGAGAACAGTTATTTAGCGTAGAATGTGTTTGGATTAATCTTGGAAAAGATGGCATTTAGTACTGAATTCAAGTTAGCAAATGAAAGTCATCTTGGCTGGAATAGGAGGAGGCTCATGGGGGAAATGGGAGATTAGAAGTTAGAGTAGTCAGAGCTGACAACAAGCTTTAAAACCATCGATATCTAGTGAGAGAATGACTGTTGAAAGCCATACCTTCAAATGTATAGCAAGCACCTTCCACTTTGGGGTTGTTGTTTTGTGGAACTAACAATTACTACAGTAAAGTTCTGACCAAGCTACTTTTTGATTTGCCCTCTGTCCTGTGGGATAGGGTTAATAATATTTGCTTGCCTGCAACTCCCAAGACCACTATGGAGATTACTGAAATAAAACCTATAACACATTTTTAATTATCTTGGAAAGAATTCTTGCAGGTATATAGCATTATCACCATAAGTTATTCTAGGCATTTCATTGTCAAACTGAAAGCTTCAATTATATGAGGCATTACTCCCACAGGCTGTAATGTGCTTTACCAGCACACACACCCAGACACAGGTGCGCACATGCACTGAATTCCTTATCCTTGGAAATCTTGTAGGAAATTACAGTTGTATTTTATTCTTTTTATCACAAGGTGTCCAGGAAGGGGAAAAAATTTTTCATACCTGGAGAACTAAACACAGGAAATAGACCTTCAGCAAAATAGCCAAGTTAGCTTTGAAATTAGTGGAGAAGATGCCAGTGGGTGATGGCACACTGCCTGTAAGGACTGTTGAAGGACGTGGTTGAGTAATCACTCAGGTAGAACTGTGCACCACCTTTTCATGCATTTAGTCTTTTGAAAAATATTTGTTTACCTTCTGTGTGTAAGGCAGGCCAGGAAACAAATCTAACCCAAGGATTAACTGTATGGTTAATTAGGTCTTAACATAGCAACTTTTAAAGTTGATAAATTCTGGGACCAGGCCTATGACTTCTCTTTCAAGTACCAGCATTCCATATAGGCACCAGTTCATGTCCCAGCTGCTCCACTTCCCATCCAGTTCCCAGCTTGTGGTCTGGGAAAGCAGTGGAGGATGGCCCAAAGACTTGGGCACCTGCACCCACAAGGGAGACTGGGAGGAAGCTCCTGACTCCTGGTTTTGGATTAGCTCAGTTCTGGCCATTACAACCATTTGGGGAGTGAATCAGCAGTTGGAAGATTTGTCTTTCTCTTTCTCTGTAAATCTGCCTTTCCAATGAAAATAAATAAATCTTTTTTATTTAAGCAAATGCTTCAAGTGAACTTACAGCTTCAAGAGAAATCTCTTTGATTTTCACTGATTTACTCTTACCTGACCTTTAAAAATGTGAAATTACATATATATCCAAGTTTCTATATGAGTGATTTCTGAAAATATATATATATAAATATATATTTAAAGATGTATTTTAAAGTTTATTTGGAAGACAGAGTTATAGAGAAACAGGGAGAAATTTTCCATTGATCGGTTTATTCCCAAATAGCAGCAACAACTGAATCTGTGCCAGGCCAAAGCCCAGAGCCCAGAGCCCTTTATGGATTGCCTACATTGATAGGGGCCCATGCACTTGGGCCATCTATGGTGCTTTCTCAGGTGCTGTATCAGAAGCAGAGCAGCGGGGTCTTGAACCAGTGCCCGTATGAAATACCAGTGTCACAGGCAGCAGTTTTACACACGATACTACAGCACAAGTCCTTATTTTATTACTTTGCAGTATCAATCTTTCACCATCTCCAGGCAACCCTTCACAGTTTCTTTAGCTAATCTACAACATTCCTCCTCTTCGATCCCTTACAATCAGTACTGTCAAAACTATATCCTTTAGTCCTGGTTATTTTTAGTTTTGTGCTATATTATAAAATCAATGGTAAAGGTCTTACTTTAACATTTTTAACTATACTATGCTTCAATCTCATTATTTTATTTTGAAAAGCAATTACAGAGGAGCGTGGAGGAGATTTTCCACCTACTGGTTCACTCTCCAAATAGCCACCAGAAGCCAGAGCTGCGCCAATCAGAAGCTAGGAGCCAGGAGCTCCTGGACAGGGGTACAAGGGCTTTCTACGAGAGGGACTACACAGAGACCTTGGCATTGGTTACTTCATTCCATCCTCCCCAGAACTCTGTGATGTCACTGTAGTGTTGACCTCATTTTGGAAATGAAGAAACTTGGCCAGAGAGGGTGGAAAAACTTCTCCAAGGTGGAGGAAGTCATGACACTAGGATTGAAATCCATATGTTTTCTATTATATGATGAGCTAGACAAAAATTTGAAATGGGAAACGGTTGTTCATCATATTTATCAAATGAACAAATGGTTGTATCCTTATTTTAAATTGGATTTACAACAAATACAGATTTAAAGAAAATTGGAAATTTCATCTTTCTCTGTTATTTTTTGTGTTAGTTAAATGGAAAAAGTATTTTCCTACCTATTATACATTCAGGTTCATTTGATAAGTCTCTTCTTATCGTAATATATTTCACTATTTTAAGATATATAAATCCAGGGAAGTCCAATCTGCTTGTCCTTAGTTCCTACCCCTTCCCCCATCAGAGCTTTTATCCTGATCTGTGTTATAGCTTTTTGTTGTTGTTGTCACAGACAGAGAAACAGTAAAAGACAAAAAGAACTATTATCCACTGGTTCACTCCCCAGGTGCCAAGACAAAAGTTAAGGCCAGGAGCCTGGGAAACCACCTGGGTTGCTCTGTGGATGGCAGAAACTCAATCAACTCCCACTGCCTCCTCCTCAGTCTTCCCTGGCAGAGGGTTCGAGTCAGGAGATATAACCAAGAAATTGAACCCAAGTACTCTGACTTAGGACGTATTTGTCAACATCTAAATGAAATCTTTACCCCAGGTGTTAAGCTTCTTAAAGATATCTTATGAGGAAATACACCACATTAAAAGGCTTCACTGTAAGGGAAAATGGGATCTTCGAGATTCTGTGAGTAGATGACACTCCTTTTTATCACTGCTTCCTGCCTGTTTGGGCCAGAACAGCCTTCCCAGCCAAAGAGCTCAGCCTCTCACATCTGTTGGCTTTGCTTGTACCTGCATGACTGACATCCCTGTTCTTACATCCTTGATGGGTTTCCAGAGTACTTTGATAGGTTTGCCTGTGTTTCTAGGTCTCTGGGAGATAAAGGAAAGAGTACTGTTGGAATACAGGCGGGCAAGAGAGAACAAAATAAAAGCGGCATCCTTTGGAGAAGAGGGCTGATGGTGGTTGCTGTTAAGTGCATGTCCATATATACTATTGCATTCTGGTCTCACAGTGTCCCGTCAAGAAGGCAGAGTAGGATTGCTATCTCTTTTCTCTAATCTGGAAAAGGAAGTAGAAAGATACTGTAGGTTGTTCCATTTGCTATTGTGGTTGTTTGTAGAACTAACCTGGAGTTTCTTCTGAACCAGGATGAGCAGTAGTGATCTACCACATAGATTGTAGCAAAAGGAGAACCTTGGGCCTGGCATGGCAACCTAGTGACTAAAGTCCTCACCTTGAATGCACCGGGATCCCATATGGACACCGGTTCTAACCCCGGCAACTCTGCTTCCCATCCAGCAGAGTTGGCCTGGGAAAGCAGTTGGGGACAGCCCAAGGCCTTGGGAGCCTGCACCTCTGTGGGAGACCCGGAAGAGGCTCTGGACTCCTGGCTTCAGATTGGCGAGCTCTGGCCATTATGGCCATTTGGGGAGTGAATCAGTGGATGGAACGTCATCTTCTCTGTCTCTAATCCTTTCTGTATATATCTGCCTTTCCAATAAAAATAAATCTTTTTTAAAAACAAACTAACAAAAACCAAGAGGAGAACCTTGGTCATGGAGTGAGGTCAGCACTGATACCCAGAGTAACACCATGTCTTTCTTCCCTTCGCCACGGTGAGTGGGCATATACTCCAACATAGGGACCACTCGGCTCTGCCATGTCATGTGGTTGTATTCCCCAGGTAGCTCAGTGCCACACTTTGGAAGTCATTGCTGCCATAGCTTTTCCATAAAAATGCTGTGTCCTCACACTCCTCTTCTCCCAGAAGATCTTTTCTGTCCGCAGCCATGCTGCCTGCCTTCTTTCAGATTCCAGCTTTCAGTGAACAAATTTAAATTACCTTGGAAACACTGGCACCAGTCTGACCCTTCTTCTACCACCCTAGCATCCTTCCAGACAATTACTGATGACTGGCATACAGCAATCCTGATTTTAATTGGGGTCTCACATATCAGTTGGTTTATTTTCTTAACCTCTTCATTGACCTTCTGCCTCCGTTCATTCCTCAGCCAAGGTCATCCTGCACTCAGCTGACAGAATTACCTCACTGTGCATCTCTCATCATGCTCTTCCTCTGATTAAAAGCCGTGGCTGGCTCCCCATTTTCTCCAGCCTAATTTGCAAACCTCTCATCATAGGATTCAGACTTCTCTCCATTCAGTTCATCTCCCACTGCACTCACATCATCTTACGTTTCCCCCACATTTTGAGTTAATCACTGCTTCTCAAACACATATGGTACTTACTTGCTTCTCTCCTTACCCTCCAGCTACATCATTTTCACACTTCTAATAAGAGCTGGTCTTCCTTGTACGCCTATCTCAGACATTACCTTATTGCCTTCTGTTGACAAAATAAAGGCACTTCTGTGTTCTCCAGAGGGTCTGGGCCTCTCACATCCCACCTTTGTGCACTGAACATTCTTATGTGTAACACTTCTAGTGCAAACAGCTTAAGGGTTTGGTGCATTCCCTTGGTCATCGTTTTATTTCCAAGCATATCCTTGACACAAGTGATGTATAAGCTTCTGGAAAGCAGCACTCTGCTGTGCTGGCACATATTAAATGCTCACTGAGTAACTGTTGAATGAGTAGGTAGTCTTTTGAATATTTGGATTAACAAGGATAGGAATCTCTGGCTTAGCTACAATATGCATGCACCTTTCTTGTTGACCGTTGTGTTCAGCACAGTGTCAACACAAGGTGACAATGGTCTTGTGCCTTGCAAAGTAGGGATGGGTTCCTAATACTACTTACTTTCCAAGCCACTTAAAGTGCATAACTGCCTCAATCTTGTTTCCTATCTTAAGTGATTGGATCATGTCTATAATTCTGACCATCTGAATTACTCGTGTGGAAAAAAATACTGCTTTGTTATAATTCTTAATTGTAATAGTCTTTCCCCTTCTGTGGATATTGAGAATCATAGCTAAATTGAAGGAAATGTTGAACATAAGGGAAGTAGACCACATGATTAAGGGAAAAAAAAAAACCTTTAGCTGTTTTCTTTTTTTGGGTGTAGAGCAACACCTAGTGGCTCTACAGATTAATTCAGTCTGTTTCTAGAAACAGCTTCTTTGATTTTTCTGCTTTTATTCAACCACTACTTCATAGGTGTCTTTTTCCTCCAAATAAGTAAACAGATGTCTTTGATTCTTTATGTCCCATTATATTTAGAAAATAAACTGACCCTAGCAATAAGAATGAATGTTGAGGAAGTGGTACTTATCCAAAAGAGCATACCCCATCCAATAAAAGTGGTTTAAAGTTTTCAAAATAAAACCAGCAAGGTGACATAGTATAGTCCCATATTTTTTTTTATTACATTGCATTATGTGACACCATTTTCCAGGCACTGGATTCCCCCTACCCCTTCCCTAACCCTCCCCCCAGTCCCATATTTTAAACAGTCATATTTTAAACATAATCATATTTTAAACATTTCAGAAAGTTGGGGACTCTATGACAAATGGCATTATTCAGTTAGCCTTTTATAGGAAATATCCTCTTTCATATGAATAGAATTCTAGGTTTCTTTCAAGCCATGTATGTTTATCAGTGTTTACACCAATATATCTACTTTTACTGTGTGGTTTATCACATATATATGCGTGTGACTGTGTGTGTCTATATGTGTATATATAGATATGTGCCATGGCATTGAACCATTCTTATATTTTGAGATTTATGCCTAGAAATATATATATACACACATATATATACATAACTTATATCACAACCATTTTTGTCTTTTTAAGAAAATATTTATTAATTTTAACGGAAGGACAGATTTACAGAGAAGAGAAACAGTAAGATCTTTAGTTTATTGGTTCATTTCCTGGGTGGCCACAATGGCCAGAGCTGAGCCAGAGCTGAGCTGATCCAAAGCAAGGAGCCATCCAGACATCTTCTGGATCTCTCACATGGGTGTGCCTGGTCCCAAGGCCTTGGGACATCATTTACTGCTTTTCCAGGCCACAGGCAGGGAGCTGGCTGGGGCACAAACCAGTGCCTATATAGGATCCCAATGCTTGCAAAGTGGGGATTTAACCACTGAGCCATTGCATCAGGCCCCAATTTTTGTCTTCTTAACAAAGAATTTGCTTTATTTTTACTTATTCTTGCCAACTTGCAATCAAAGCTATGAACATTAATTACTCTGATGAATAGAGGCCTTTAGGAGAAACCTTGTGTTTTTTGGTGCTACTTGTAATGTATTTTGCATAGACCCAGTGCTTTATGAAATATATGCATCTGTCCTTTACATTTTTTTTCTGTATTCTTTCACAATTTCAACCTGCTGCAGGCATTGTTTCTAACTTTCACAATCTTCCTTTTGCTTGTTACCACTCTTGCCCCTCCTGATTGGCTACTTCTAGTCCTCTGGGCATTACAGAACCAAGGAAATAAGTCAGGTAATGGCATAGCACACCTGGTTCTTCCGGTTCTTTTTTTTTTTTAGTTTCTGTTACACTACACTGAAGATGTTTGTCAGATCCACAGTGTTTTTATTTTTATTTACTTTTTTTTAAAGATTCATTTATTTTTATTGGAAAGGCAGATATACAGAGGAGAGACAGAGAGAAAGCAATGGCTGGAGCTGAGCTAATCTTCCAGCTCTCCCATATGGGTGCAGGGTCCCAAAGCTTTGGGCCATCCTCGACTGCTTTCCCAGGCCACAAGCAGGGAGCTGGATAGGAAGTAGAGCCGCTGGGATTAGAACTGGCGCCCATATGGGATCCCAGTGCATTCAAGGTGAGGACTTTAACCGCTATGCTATCACGCTGGGCCCCACAGTGTTTTTAATTAAAACTAACTGTATATTGAGAGAGGTCATGGCCTACCAGAGTAAATACATTCTATTATTGCTTTAGCCATTGGACAGCCTTTGCTGCACTTCCTAGTTGAGTTATTGGCAGTTCTTATTCGCATACTCACAGAAAATCAGGTCAGTCAGTGAATAATCATTATGCATCCGCTGTGTGTGTCAAGTTCATGGTGAACACACGTGCCTAGATTTCTTTGATTGCATAGTATAGTGCACATAACATATGCAGGATTAGAGATGGCCTTAACTAATTATATACTTCTGAATCTGCACTCAAATGGGAAGGTTTATTTGTGATCATCCTAGAAACTTCCGAAGTTTATCATTTATCATTTAAGCTTGTTGTTGTCACCAAATAATCTGTAAATCACACTTAGAAAGTTAAATTTTCTTTTTAGAGTTAATGTGAATTCCAAGCTTTTGAGTAACTTACCTCTTCATAAACAGTAACTGTTTCTTATAAATTATGGATCTGAAATAAGAATATAAGCTAGATAGACTTCATGAAGTGTAGCTATCGAAATTGGTAATGTATTTCATTCCAATGATCTTGAAAAATTTTCTGTCTTCTATACTATTCTATTAAAGTTTTATAAAAACAGTTTTAAACTGGATTTTAAATCAAAATTGTTTAAAGATCTACTTATTTATTTGAAACGCAGAATTAGAGAGGATGAGAGAGAAAGATCTTTTATATGTTCTTTTACTCCCCAAATGGCCACAACAGTTGAAGCTGGGCCACGCTGCAGCCTGAAAACTGGAGCTTCTTCTGGATATTCAACATGGGTTCAGGGGTCTAAGTACCTGAACCATTTTCTACTGCTTTTCCAGGTGCGTTAGCAGAAAGCTGAATTGAAAGTAGAGCAGCCATATGGGATGCCAGCATCACAAGTGGTGGGTTAATCTGCCACATCACAGTGCCCATTTCTATTATTTTCTTAAATATCTAGGAGCCAGGAAAGATCTGTTCATAAGCCAAGAAAGTGTTGACTTTTTAACGAGTTAGGGACAATAATAGGAAAGCTGGCTTGGCAGCCAAAGCACGGGTTCCAAATTAAAGATTCTGCACCTTCTCAGTGAGGCTTACTACTGGGAGAATGTGGCCAGTACTCTCTGAAATCTAGAGGTTACAATTAAATTTTCATATCCTTACTTCTGTCCCATGGCCTTTGACACTGTTAAAAACATGCCTCCAAAGTAAAATAAAGAGCTCTGTGAGAACTCTAGAGCAGCAGCATCTGGGTGACTGGCAACTCTTTCCTTGGGATTTAACCATCAGTAATAATTACATACAGCTTTTAAAATTACACTGGAAAATATTTAATGACACAGAAGCACTGTTACATTTAAAATAACATTCTGTAACCATAATACAGCATCCTATTTTTTCACTGAAAAATTTTTCAAAAATATTTGCACCAATATAAATTTACCTTTTAATTCTCCTTTCCCATGAACATTTCAAAGACTCATTCTGAATTTTGCTTTCATCCAATTAAAACAGCATTTGTAACTTATTTTTGATTGAAAGGAGAGCATTCCCATGCACTGGTTCACTCCCCAAGTGTCGACAAAAGCCTGGGCTGAGACAGACAGCTCAGCCAAAACAGAGGCTCAGAGCTCAAGTACACGATTACCAACTGCTGCATTACCAAGAAACTGAAGTTGAAAACTCTAATGACACTTGAATTTAGGCACTCCAGTATGGGCTTGGTCTCCAGTTGATCTGAAGCAGCATCTCAGCTGCTAAATTAAACATTCATTCTTGTTGTTTCTTTTTCCAGATTTTTAAAGGTAAACTTGTATTATTTCATAGTCAAAAAACAAGTGTTTAAAACTACTTTCCCTTAAAGGAAAGGTAACATCTTGCTCTAGATTCCATAACTTTCAGGAAAGTAAGGGAGGGAACACACTGGTGTAAGATTTGGAAGACCTTAATTTAGATTAGCTAATTCTACAAATATTGTTGAGTATCTACATAGTATCCAGGCAGTGTTGGGGATAATGCATTGAGCAAACTTTCTAGGAGTAAAGATGTACAATAAACAAATACTGTGCTGATGAGTGCTACATAAAGAAGAAGGAGGTTATGGCATATTGGGGAGGGGAAGTGCCATTTACTTTTCTGGTTTCAATCTCCAAATTACCACCTGCTTCCGATATGGGTGCTAGTCCATGTCCCTGCTGTTCCACTTTCAATCCAGTTCCTTATTAATGTGCCTGGGAAAGCAATGGAAGATGGTCTTAGCAATGGAAGATGACTGAAGTGTTTGCGCTTCTGCCACCCACTTGGGAGATGGGGCTGAAGCTCCTGCCTCCCGGCTTCAGCCTAGCCTAGCTGACCATTGCAGATACCCATCTGTGAACCAGTGGTGGATGGACTTTGTCTTAAAAAGAAAACGATTGTATTAGAGGAACAGTGTACTCCTTATCTCTCCAGTATTCTGTGACTGCTGTGACCTGATTTAGTTAGCTACCTAAATGATGTCAACCTAAATGCAGAAGTGGATGCAGTGAAAGAGGAATGTATACCCAAACTTGATGGATAAAATATTTTTGAAAGGAGTGTTTCCATACCTATTGTCAACAGTGAAGATAGAAAAAAAAAATAATAGAGCATTGCCAAAGAAAATGTGAAGGAAATACTAACTAACCTAAGATGGAGGCTTGTGTATGAACTCCTGAAAACCCTAGAAAACAAGAATTTGACTTCAGCTTTGTTCTCCCAAGAGATTTACATCATCAGCTCTCACTTACTTTCTCAGGAAGTCAGGCAGCATGAAATACTGAGGAAGCACAAAAGGTGAAAGAAATGCAGAGAGCCAGTTCTTTAAACGGAAATCCGTGTGTGACTGTGTCTTAGGCGAATATTAACCTCTCTACACCGTGTGTGCTGTCCATCTCTTCCAAACCTTGCAAAATAGCTGTTTTTTTCTTTTGCCACAATTTGAGTTGACTTCAAAGAGAAATACAACCATTCCTTCCCAAAGATAGCGACATTTTAGTGTCATTTGTCTTTTCTCTTGTCAGCAAAGGCTGTTCTGATGCCTCGTGACATCTTTCCTTGTTTCAGATATCCTCTGGGACTGGCAGGGCTGATGTTTCAGAGTCCCCTGAATTGCGGCACAAGTCACCGTTGTTTCAGTTTGCTGAGGTAATATATCACAACTCGTATTTGTCACTGAGGAAATTATAATTGCTCTTAAATTTGTACTGAAAATAGTACTTAAAATCACTAAGAAAGACTACTCAATCCATATGAACATGGACACAGGGAAATTTTGGAAAAGATAATTTTGAAACTCCTGAGTTCTTAAATAAGGATCAGCAGTATCTGTTTATAGAAATTTATTGTTCCAGCATAGCAAATATCAGTACACTGAAACCTCACCACTGATGCCACAGCCCCTAAACATGTGATAAAGCTTCTAACATTTTACATGAAACTTTGGTAATATAGCACATGTACATTTTATGGCCTTTCCAGAATTTCTGAAATTCCAAAGAGATCATCATGATAGATAGATCGATAGATCGATAGATTGATAGATTGATTTTAGGTAAAAGGCCCTGAATGTAATATTTCTCCAGGAATTTCTGCTGTTATTAGTTGAAATCTTCATTTATTCTGTGATTAATTTTAAGAGTATGTATTTGTTTAAAACTTTCAAAATCCTCTTAGGGAAAATGAGCATAGAATAATGTATCACAGGTTCCATTTTATCCAGTATTTCCTTTTATTTTTGAAGAAATTTGGGCATATTGGTTAATGTGGTGCAGTGGTTTAAGCCACCTCTTGGCATGTCTGAGTCCCTTAAGGAAGTGCCTATGATTGAGTCTGGTCTCTACTTCTGACTTACTTTCCTGCTATGCACCTGGCGAGCAGTGGAGGATGGTGCACATACTTGGGTTCCTGCCAGCCATGTAGGAGCCCTGGGTAGAGTTCCTGATTATTGACTTTTGGTCCAGCCCTAGCTCCGGCTCCTGCAAGTATTAAACTGGCAGATCTAAGATTATCTCTTTTCTTTCTCTTTTTTCCTCTGTCTTCCTTTTGAATAATAAATAAATAAAATAATTTTGTCTTTCATATATGGTTTATTTTCTTTAAATGTTATAGAAGGTTGGTAGGAATGAAAGGTAATATCAGAATTGAGATCTACTGAATTGGAAATGTTCAAGATTTTGGGAAAATAATTGTAGTTTCATTTTTGCAGCCTGTCACACTTGTGCTTGCTGGTCTGATGTTATTTGAATTTCTTTAGAACACTTGGTTGCATTTTATCCATTTACTATTGGCTGTTTTTATATTGTTTGTTAAATAGGTTCTGTTTTTGTTTGTTTGTGTGTTTCTTTTTAATACTTATTCACTATTTTAGTGGGGAGACAGAAACATTTTCATCTACTGGTTCACTTTCCCAAATAGCTGCAACAGCTGGAGCTAAGCGAAACCAAAGCCAGGAGCCAGGAGCTTCTACTGGATCTCCTTCTTGGGTGCAGAGTCCCAGGGCTTTGTACCATTCTGTGCTGCTTTCCCAGGCCACAAGCAGGAAGTTGGATGGGAAGCAGAGCGGCCAGTACCTCTAAGGAATCCTGGCGTTTGCAAGACAGAAGATTAGCCAATTGAACCATCACACTAGGCCCAATCTTTTTCTACTCATTGTTAGCTCACTCTAAAAATATTTATTCAAAAGGATAAATCAGAATTTCAAAAATTCCTAATGCTTTTGGCAATGAAGAAGTTGTTCGTTCTCCCTACTCTTTTCCTCCCTCGACATCAGTTTGGAACAGTATCACAAGGCTTCATGACTTTTCTAACCAACTTACTATAGTTCAGATGGAAAAGTGATTTCTATTATTGAAGAGTCATGGCTTAGGTGCATCAGTTATGTAGTACATACCCTTTGATGGAGTTGATGACCACATGATTTGAAAAAAAACTTGTAAAACTCTAGGAGTGAGCTAAAGTTATGATACTCAGGCTTTTGTCTGTTGTACCTCATTGTCACCTTGTTTTGTAGCTGCATGGACACTTTGTTTCCTTTGGCACCAAAATTAAAAGCCAACCATACTCTTAAAACATCCTTGTAAAGTATTTGCACATAACCCAGGGAGAAAAGTTTGAATGAGACCACCACCACTATCAACCTGGAAACAATCCCCCGCCCCTAATTTGGTCGAATGTTGTGAATGGCTAAATCTTCTATCCAGTTGTCAGACACTGAATTGTGTTTGTGTTTTTATTAAGTGGGGCATGTAATATTTAAAAAGAAAATTGTTTTTGTTTTTTAAAATATTTATTTCTACTAATTTCTGTTGGAAAGATAGATTTATAGAAAGGTCTTCTATCTGCTGATTCACTTTCCACATGGACGCAGCAGCCAGAGCTGAACTCATCCGAAGCCAGGAGCCAGGAGCTTCTTCCAGTTCTCCCACGTGGGTGCAGGATCCCATGGTTTTGGCTGTCTGCTACTTTCCCAGGCCATAAGCAGGAGAGCTAGATGGGAAGTGGAACAGCTGGGACATGAATCAGTCCTGTATGGTATCCCGGCACGTACAAGGCAGAGGATTAGCCAGTTGAGCAACTGTGCTGGACCCATAATCCTTAATAATGAGGATTATCATCAATTTAAAGTTGGAAAAAGTACATCTCAGAAAGTATAGCTGATGTCCAAGTTGCTGTAGCTAGTAAGTGGCACGGCTCAGATTCAGCCTCAGATATGCTGACCTACATCCATGTGCTTCTCTCAGTGTTTCCCAGCTGTTTCTAAGTAGTAAAGAGCTTGAGCAGAGTGGTATAGGGGAGAGAGTAACTGGCTTGACATGCAGCCTCTGGCATTCAATTTAAAAAAAGAAATCATTGAAATAAGGAAATTCATGTCAGCAGATCTCTCTTACTGTGGTTTGATACATCCCTGATACTCAGAGGACAGAGCAAACAAGCCCAGCTCTGCCTTTTTGTTCCAGCCAGTCATCCATTTTTATACATGGCATCTGTCTTTCTTTATCATTTCAGTGCTACTCTAAAAGATTGAGGTTGATGACTCATGTCTTTATCAGTGTCTACAGTGAAAACATATGGCAGACTCTCATAGTCTGATACGGGGAAAATTTCCTTGTATATTAAAAATTATTTTGTTTCCTTTCAGATATCTTCAAATACATCCCATCCTGATGCTGCTACAAAACAGTGTCAAACATCAGCTTTGTTTCAGTTTGCAGAGGTATGGCCACCTTATTCTGGGTTGTGGTGCAATTATGCAATTCAGAAAACTTTGAATTACAGCTTTTATAATATGCCTTGAAGTTAGACATTCCTCTTGTCATTACTAACATAACATTCATGACAATAATTGTTGCCTATTGCTACCTTTGATGTAATCTTGTCAGCTTAGCTCCAGATTTTATATACATTTTTCCACCATATATTAAAGAGTTCATTCAGGATGGGTACTCACTGGTAATTCATTTTGATTTACCTTGCTTTTCATTTTTTAAAAAAACTTGGAAAGCCTGCTGTCAATATGAAAGCAAGAGGATTCCAATTAAGTTTTTCTAATAGTGAAATTAGATTCATGAGTCATAGCCGATACAGTGTTGAATTTGACCTGTTAAATTATCTACATTAAGCTCTTGATGTGATGTAGGTTCAATTGGTGTTTTCTGTATCCAATCCCAGGCTTAGATTAGGTCAGCTTTTGCGAGATCCCAGATTTCTTTGGATTGTCAGGCAGGGAGCATGCATATAAGAGATTATTTTCTTGGTCTGATGGGAAAGCAAATCTAATATGCTTGGTTTTGCCACAGAAGCCCTGGCCTCAACCATATGCTCGTTTCTAATAAGCACTATATGACTAAACAAAGTGAAAACAGAAAGTAAGGTGCTGTCTACTTTAGGTTTTTTTTCCGTTTTCTCATTTAATTAATTCTGAAAATAGTGCATATCATAAACTAAACAGTTTCTTCTCAAATTGAGAGAAAAAGACAAGCTGGGCTGCTCTGTTTAATATTGATATATTGAATCACTTTGATTCATTTGCATAAAGAGCCCTGCATAAATGAAATGTAAAATGATACGCTTTTGGCAGGAGAAAACCTAGCATCTTACTTTGAAAGGGAGAAAAATTACTTTGAGTTCTAACATTAAAAAAAAAATACACTGCTTCCTCTTGGAGCAGTTGTGTGAACCAGAGATTTTATCCCATCCAGTTTGATTTCCTGCATGTTACGCTTCTTTGCCACAGGTTTTGCTTAGCTGCTTAAAGGCTACTGTAGAAAACTGGTAACAAATACACAGAACGTTATTTCAAGAAGAACAATTTACTTGATGAGTCTGAATAAATTAAGATTTTATTATAATTTTCCATTCTGATAAATAGGTTGCTATTTTCACCATCTAGGGAAATGATTTTGTTGAATAATATGTTCTTACTTTTCTCCAGTTGTTGACATTTATTTGATGCTAGTGCTTTTT
This sequence comes from Ochotona curzoniae, assembly GCF_017591425.1. Lineage (NCBI taxonomy): Eukaryota > Metazoa > Chordata > Mammalia > Lagomorpha > Ochotonidae > Ochotona > Ochotona curzoniae. The sequence continues at coordinate 51,262 of NW_024466919.1, forward strand.
TTCTGAAAGTTTTGGCATGGTAACAATTTATTTTTATTTATTTATTTGTATGACTTATATATTTTTATTGGAAAGGCATATTTACAGAGAGAAGGAGATACAGAGAGAAAGATCTTCCATCTGCTAATTCACTCCCCAAATGGCTACAATGGTTGGAGCTAAGCTGATCCAAAGCCAGGAGCCAGGAGCCTCTTCCAGGTCTCCCGTGCGAGTGCAGGGTCCCAAGGCCTTGGGCCATCCTAGTCAGCTTTTTCAGGCCATAAGCAGGGAGCTGGAAGGGGAGTGGAATGGCTAGGATACCAACTGGTGCCCCTATGGGATCCCAGCGCATACAAAAAGAGGATTTTAGCCACTAGGCTACCACACTGAACCCTAAATGTATTTTTTAATGTTAGTATGTGAGCGAATCCCATCCATCTTTTCGGAAGCATTTCATTCAGAGCAGAATTTACTTACCATATCTTCTGTTTGATTAAATTCTGCACTCTGTAGCATGAATATTAGAAAAAGCAGAGGCTCATCTTTGACACACCTGATATTTACGTATGTATTAACTGCTAAGAGCATTCAACCTAATGTAAAATGCCCACGTGAAGTAGCTCAGCGAGGGTTGGTGCGTTTCTAACAGTTATCATCATGGAGCCTGATTAAATGTTACTTAAGCAATGCCATCATCAGAATCATCTGGGCTCCCACAGCCCTGAGGCAACCTGGAGGGAACAGTTTGACAGTGGAGCGGCAGGGCGATGGGGCAGCTACTGTTCTGCAAAGCTGCAGCAGGAGGTCCTCAGCTTCCACACTAGTACATTCTTACTGCACAGGACTTCACCTCACCAAGTATCAGAAGAATCGTCCCCTGCCTCTCACTTTTCTTAAGCTTTTGCTTGAAGCAAGGCACTTGCAACTTGTAAGAGAATCCTGCAGGAGATATTTTCATCTGTTACTGTGCACAGCAGCACTTGTCACTGAGGGCTTTTTTATTTTTTATCAGGAAGTGTATATAGGATTTAAGAAAGCAATCATAATTTGAAAACTTACTACATTTCGAAGTATTGCTATGTACAAGAGCATGCATCGTGGAAATCTAAAATAAAATGAATGATGTAAAATATATAATTTTTATGTTGCCCTACAATCAAGTGCAACTCCTCCCCAACTCAATGTTGTATATTTTCTAGCTATATTTTTGCAGATGTTAATAATATAAGCCCTTTTAATTTCTTAGCAAATTAACCAAATTATTACATCCTTGGTTATCTATTTCTAAATGTAATGCTCACATGTGTTTATACAAGAGTTCGTGGTTCTAATTTTTCTCATCTGACACAAGAGAACCTTAAGTTCAGTCCCTAACATCTTATGATCTTACCATATTGTCAGCCTAATTAATTGTGGGCTGGTTTGTTTAAAAAAGCTAAACAAGAACTAACTAGGTGATCTAATAAGATATGCTATGAACATAGATATTGCAATAGAAATAGAACAGGCTATAATTACTAACCATGATGATGTTCCCAAAGCTCTTAATAATTGTTTCATACAACACCATCACCGTTGAGGAAATTCAAAGACTTGAAATTTTCATCCTAATTATCTAGCTGAAATTCTCAGATCTTAAAACACCAGATCTAGAAGATATGTTTGTCAAACACAGACAGTTGTGTGTCTGTCTCAGAGTTTGTGATTTAGGAAAAGGGCCCAGTGGTCATTCAGTGCCCTCAGCCCTTTTAAAAAAGGATCAGACCCCATTCGACAATTACTTACTTAGAGATAAGCACCTGTTTACTTATTATAGGAAACAATGTACTCTTTCAAAGTGTTTGGTTTTGTGATCAAGCTTGCAAAATTTTTATTAGGTATTCCTACTATAATTTTATTTATAGACTCTTGTAACTCTCGAAGATATTTAGCTAGATCTCCTGGAATTGGTCATTTATTGTGTAAACATTTATCTGGGCAATACTGCTTAATAAACAATAAGCCGTGAGTGTCTCTTTAAGATGAAAATGTAATTTGTTTCTTCACAGCAAGTTCTGAGTCTCTGCCTTGGAAGCTGAGGATATTTTTGCTTCTTAATATCTGATCGTTTTAAAGCCCACTGAAGTTAACTTACATAGAATCATGAAACATGCCAAAGTCTATTATGTGTATAGGTTCCTTATGAATGACTATATTTAAGAAAAAAATTTAGTGTAGGTGCTTCATAGGATCTAGAAATGAAGTACAGAAGTGTCCAACATTGTGTTCCACCCCCTTCAACCCATCTTCCAGTCCGTGTTAACACCCATCTCATCCACATTGAACGTGGCTCATTGAAGTGCCGTCACTATGTTTCCAGATTCTGATTCATTAAGGTGGTCAGAATGAATTTTTAATCTGTCTTTCATTATTTACAGGTAGGGTGACTTATCAGTTAGTTTTTAGTTCTGGTTTACTGAAAGTTAATGACCAACTATGATGCCATGAGGGAGTTACTGCCTTCCTCACATGCTCTTCTTTGCTGTAGGGTATTAAAAATTACATTAATTATCTTGAAGACATATAGAGCTAAGTTATTTAGACATTAAAACTTCCCTTGGGGAAGATTCTTTGCCAATTTAAATACAACAATAATCTTACCAAATTTAAGATATTGTCATTTTGGATTTGAACAATAGGTACAAATTTAAAGCATTCATTTTCATGATGGAATGCTCAATATGTTACAGGTTATTACCCTCTTTATGAACACTGTACATTTTTACTGCAACTAATCAGTGAATGCATTATGCCTTTTATTAGAATCATTCATATTTCATTGTACAGAAAACCTGTTGTCCTCATATTGTTCGTTTCTTCTTTGATTCATTTATTCATTCAACAATTATAATTTTTTTCAGGCTATAGTATTTATGATACCCATCATAATTATGAAAGACTTCCACCATTACCTAATTTGATTCTGGTCTTTACTATCTATTTATTTGGTATGCTCAAGCAACCATAAAATTAATCATTTAAAGTCCAGGTTGATGATTTTTCTTAGCACTTTTGCTGTACTGTTGTACTGCTGTACAGTTGCACAATCCTACTCTTGTACGATTGTGCTAGCCTTTATGGATGAACACTGTTTATCTAAATGTTATGTAATAGCTCCCCTCCCTTTCATTGCTCCCTCCCCCCCCAAAAGGAGACTACCAGAAAGTTAACAGGTTAGCAAGTGTCATCCAGTTTCAGGAAAATAAAAAGTACAGCCACAAATATATTATGCAGTGTGGCCCCCACTCACCAACATAGCAAACATCAACTTCCCTCCATAGCCAAGTTTTTTATTGCTTTAGTTGAATGAATGGTATACATGTCTCTCAATTAGAAAAGTGTAGATAGGATTGAGCAGTGAAAAAACAGATCAGCACTAGATGAGCTATATTTGACCTTGAATCCATCATTACAGGTGAGATTGCTGAGAGAAAATGTATAAATAAATAGAGAGCCGAAGACAAAACCTTGAGGAGGAGAAATGGCATTCAGGGCAGGGTTGGGTGGGGAACCATTTTTCTGCCAAGAGCCACTTGGATGTTTATATCATTCATAGGCCAAACACAATTATTAACTTAAAATTTAGCCTGCTGTAGACTGATTGAATTTGCAGTCCTGCCTGTAGTTACTGTGGCACCATCAGTCGGAAAGATTTCGTGAGCCTTAAAAAGCCAGTGGGCAGGATCCCCAACCCCTGACTCAAGGACTAACTGCAGCAAAGCATGGCCTGAAAAGCAGGAAGAAAGGAAGACGCTGCTGATAAGATCTCAAGAAGAATATTCTCCAGAGAAAGATTATCAGGGTCATATTCTGCTAAGAAATTTAGATAACAAGTCATTGTAATTAACATGTATCTAACTTTCCATTCCCAATTAAGAAGTCAAAAGACATTTTTAGAAAGTGTGTGTCACCACTAAATCATTCCATGAGATTTTTATTATTAGAAGATTCTGGAAGTGTTAAACTTCTGTACTATGTTAAAATTCCACCCTCTCCCTCTTCCCTCACATTCATGCACACATGCCTTATTGGAAATCAGGCTTCTAGTAACCAAGAGCATTTAAAATATTACCCTCTACCTAAAACTACGCAAAAACACTCCCAGAAGCAGTGAGGAAAGTTGTTCTCATTAAGCCTGTGTGAATCCTGAAACGCAAGAAATCCTTCCCAATCACCTACTCAGACCGCTGTGCTCAGAGCCCAGACACTGCATCCATGCAGTCGGTGATTTTTCCATGAACCTCTGTGTGCCATGTTCTGCATGAGGCTCAGGATATATGGAGACAGAGTCAGGAACCAAAAAAGCTATGAAAGCAACAGCAGAGAGCAAGGAAAAGAACTACAAAACACACCAGGGCTGTGAAGTGCAGGTCTGCTCAACTTGTTGTCCTTTGGTAATTCTTAATTGGGTGACATTAATATTTTATGAATTAATAGATTTAATAAGTCTCCTCAGACAATGCAGCTTTAAATTCCAATCAATTTCAGGGTGTAATTCATTTTTGAATTATACTAAGAGGTTTTATTAGTGTAAAAAATGAAAAACTCATTAATTTTACATGTGTATAGTATCGCATTAACATCTGTTGGGAGCAAAGTGTGGCCTCAGTCCTGTGCCATGCACTCACATCCTATCTAATCTTCACAGTGTAATATGGGACAGATAATTATTGTTTCTATTTTAAAGGTGAAGTAAATGGCATTCAGTTTTATTGGTTTAAGTCCACACACACAACAGTTAGTAATGAAACCATGTCTGTTGGCACAGAGGCCAAGTCCTTTCTATTATACAACCGTGGTTCAGGAGACTGGCATTTATGTTCAGTCCCTCAATCCCTTAAATCTCTAAGTTGGTGATATTAATGTGCTTTCTCTTAGACTAGAGATAAGGTGAGTAATTGAATTCAGCTTGTCTAGAAAGGTAGAAGTGGCATTTATCAGTGAAAATTTGGCTAGAGGAAAATATTGCAAACTTCAGGAAGATTGAGCCCTGTCAGTTTATCTCCTCAAGAAAAAGTAGATGATTGTAATGGATAGGAAAGGACTGTGTTAAAATCAATAGCACCCAGGAGAAAGGAGTCCTCAAAAAGTGGTTACACTGGACCCTTTTTAAAGGACTGAACAGTCCTACTAAACATATATGTCTACAAAGGCCTCTTATTAAACAATTGTTCTAGGACAAATTCCCTATAGCTGCTAGCACCTACTCTCTTCGGGCTGACAGTTCTGTAGAATCCCATGGAACCTGCAACCACCTGTAAGGGAGGGGTTGCAAGGCAGGGATGCCTCTAAAGTGGAATTGGGAAATAGTTCTGTCTTAAACTGAGAAATAATGCAGAATCAAAGAATAAAAAAGCTTCAAATAGCTAGTGATGCTAAAGATCACAGAATCTCTGTGGGATAAATGATTTCTAAGTATCCTTAAGACTGAATATCCTTCTCATCTCTTATCAAGGCTAGATACTGAAAATGAAATTTCTGTCTAAAACTTAGAAACCGTAGTACCAGTCCTGTTTATCAATGTCCAGCCATTGTTCAGCCAAAATATATAAAAGTAGCGGTTAATATCATGTTATATGTTGATTCATGATATAATGTAGTTTCTTGACTGTAAAGTTTTAACATGTTGTCTTGTTGGTTTTTGCATGTACTTTAGGGCTTACTCTCAAAGATAGAATCAATCTTTTATATATAACTCAGCTTCCCAAGTTCCTGTCATATTGCAGCTTGATGCTGATGATAGTGTCTTCCATGGAGATACCAAGTATGTTCCTGAAATTGAAAATGAAAATCGGGAAATACAAGATGATTCTAAACCTTTTGTGTTTGGCCAGTTCCGTTAGTCTTTAGAAATGGAAATGCATGTCTTGGCTTAAGATTTTGTAGTGTTAAATATAAATCCTGGCCAGTGCAAAATAGTACCTGAATTAGCTACTGAAATCTTACTGTTTTTTTTTTAATTATTTTTGAGGTTGTTTGCCAAGAATTGTTTTCAAACTGGTCATCAAAGCATGACATGGTATTCTGAGGATAAGCTAAAGAAAGTTCTTGAATGCATATGAATGAGAATCAAAGATTCTAGTACCACTAATACTCTTTATTGTTCTCAATATAGATTTCTTCAAATACTTCGCAACTGGGTGGTGCTGAGCCTGTAAAACGCTGTGGAAAGTCTGCACTCTTTCAACTGGCAGAGGCAAGTTTTTCAGAATATGTTAAGATTTGTAGTGATAGGAATCACAAAATGTTTATGACAAAGTTTCTTAAACTAGATTGTCTTACCTGTCACAAAAAAAAAAATGCGTGTTATTGAACTTGCAACAGTAAGAGCATTAACCTTTACTTTAGGAAAAAGGAGTTTTGATATTAAAAGGTATTAAGCATTGAAAACGTTTACCCAGATTATTGTAAAAATCTTGTTTTACCCAATTTTAAAATAAGGTTGATTTTTATCTCAGGTGTGTTTAACTAAATCCAATCAGAACATGGAAGAGTAACTAACCTCAGGGGTTGGAGTTGCAGTACAGCAAGTTGATCTGTTACTTGCAACACTGATATCTCGTATTGGACTGCAGGTTGAAGTCCCTGTTACTCTTCTTCCTATCCAACTTCCTGCTAATGCACCTCAGAAGGAAACAGATAATGACCCAAATGCTTGGGCCTCTGCCACCCTTGAGGGAGAGGAGGATGGAGGTTTTAGCTCTTGGCTTTAGCCTGTGCCGTCCCTAATTGTTGTGAGCATTTGGGGAATGAACCAGTAATGGAAAAATATCTCTCTCTCTGTCTTCCTTCCCACTCCTTCCTCCATCCATCTGTGTCTCTAAATCTTTTAAAAAGAGATTAGCCTCAGTTGTTTTACACTTCTCTAATTCTTGTAAGCCATCTGTATAGCCCTGGAAGGCACTGTTAAATCATGTGGTTGATATTTTAGCTTTTCGATTTTTCAATGAAGAATTCATATAATGTGTTCTCAAGTCTAGGTTTACAATATCTACCAATTACACTTTGTTTTGAAAAGACTTATTTATTTGAAAGGCTGAGCTGTAGAGAGAAATCTGCCATCTGCTGGTTTTTTCTGACCAAATGGCCATGGTATCCCTGGCAGGGCCAGGACAAATGAGGAGCCTGGAAATCTATCCAGGTCTACCATATGAGTGCAGGATGCCAAGCTCTAGGACCATCTTCCATTCCTTTCTCCAGCACATTAATAAGGAGTTGGATCAAAAGGTAGGCAGCCAGGACTCTAACCGGTGCTCATAAAGGATGCCACAGGTAGTGGATTAACACACTGCACCATAATGGGGCTGGCCCTGTCAGTAGTGCTTTTGAAGTGAGATGGAAGTAAACTTCTAGTATCCCATTCATAAAGCAGTTAACGTGTTTTCATAAAGCCTGTGAGTGTCGGAGCCCTTCCTTGGTGGGAAGGAAGGTGTTGGAGGCAGTTGCTGCTCCCATGAGCATGAGCAATGGCTTCCTCCGCCTGACTACAACATGTGCCTCAAGGGAAGTTGTAGAAGACATGTCTAGGGCGCAAAGACCCTCAGGACAGTACTTATGTCTATTGGTGACATAATTTAGGAGCTACAAAGTAGGTAGTAAAAAGTCTCTTACACTAACCTTTTCTTCACATTTTACTAACTTTCCTTCCAATGAGTTCCCTCTGATTTGTTTTGTGAGTGACTTAGTTCTTTCATAGATCCTTTGAGATCTGTTTAACCAATGATGACCTATCATGCTTTAAGATTTCTGTATTTTATGATAGTTTTGAAACATAAAGCTGAGCATTTTAAATATAGGTCATCTTTAAATTAGGCTTTTAAAGCTTAGCCAGATCCAAATTAGAATATAAAAATGTAAAAGGCCTGAAATATTAATATAAAATGTAAAAGACCTAAAATGAAATATTAAACTCATAAACAGTTGGACAAACTAACTCATTGGTGTTAAACTTTAAGCTGACATGCTTCTTGTGTAAGACAAATACAGGTCTATGAATGACTGGAAAACTGCAAGGAAATATTGGAAAGACACAGAACATGGTAGTATAGGAAAGGGGGTGAGTTTGTGCCATGTATGACTTCACATACAGTTCAATAATGAAGACCCAACCAAGAGAGACCTTGGGATTTATACGTGTAAGCATATCTTAGGAAATAGAGACTGTAATGTTGTGAGTTTGTCTTATACCTTTATAGCTGTATAGAATGTCAAGACAATATATTTTGTAAAAAAAAAAAAAAAAAAAAAAGATTATTCCTGGATGATGCAAGTGTCTGTCTCTGCCTTTTCTGGATATGTAATTTTGTTTGTTAATTTATGTGTCTACACACAGGCACAAACACACACACAAATATATACAAACAGAGGGATTCTGACGTAGCAAACTCTAAATAGTAAAAATGATTTTCAATATAAAATATCCTTATTTAGCAGAACTTTTATTTAAGATATATGATCTTCAGAAATATTTTGCTGGGAGGGTGCTAAAAAGTGAACTTGTCTTCTCATGTTCTTTCTTTGGTATCTGTTATTTTGGAAAGACTTCCTTATTAGATCAGAGCTCATTAAAAAGACCACTTTTCTAATTTGTAGCGATACATCCAAAATACGAAACAGATGCTATGATTTAACAGATGTTTTAATGCTGGTGTCATAATTTAAAGGAGTATAATGACTGAAATAAGCCTATTCCAAAATAGTAAATCAGCTTATACCAAGTTTGCTTCTTATATGAATAAAAATATATGCTTTTGATGAAAAATAATTTCTGAGGAAAATCTTTTTTCATTATTTTTGAACCACATGAATATTATATCATAATACTAGAAAAATGTGTTTTGGAAGAACATCCTAAGCTCTTTCCAGTTTCTAATTAAACCTACATATATGCCCAGTGGATATATTAGCATCTCTAAATAATCGCAAGTATAGACTTCTTAAATTTTTAATTCAACATGAATTTCAAACTCATTTTTCTTTAATGAAATCTCACACATATTTCTGAAGCTTTTTAAAATAAGCATGAGTAGATGTTGGAGCAACATTTTCTCTGGTGCCCGGAATTGTCTGAAATCTGAAGAGATAACTTTAAATTCTTATCTCCCAAAAGGAAAGTCTCTAAGAAACTATTTCTAGTTTGGACCAGATCCTTCTCTTGGCATTTGCAGTCCAACAATCATTTCCTATACCGCTCCATGGGTTCCTTCTCTATTCCTCACTGTAATCTCCCCAGTCATCATCCCATGATGGATATCCTAAGTTCTCCAATCTTTGAGAAGATTCTGGTTTTCCTCTCTGTCCCAGGGAAGAAAGGACAGAAGTGCTTTGCATTCTTTACCCCTCCCATCTATCAACAGAAGTGAAGGCAGCTCTAAGAGATGCATTGTTAAAAACTGGAGAAGTATGTGCAAAATGTCTTCTTTGGAGAGATGCAAGGACTGTTTCAGACACATTTATTGTAGCACCCTTCATCCATCTGACTAGGCAAAAAAAGAGCTAACGAAGTTGGCAGCAAGGAGAGTCTGGAGTGGTCTGCAACACTGTACATCTTGATTTTTAGAGATGTGCATTTCCCAAGGGTCAGGCGAATAAATGGGAAGTAATTCAGCTTGGTGAGATAAAAGTCAGTAGACAGCCATGAAGAGAGATTGGCAGGAGGGCCTGGCATGGCCTCTCATCAGGCACAAATACAGTGGAGACACCTTTGTTTCGAATCTTCTTGAATGCTGCCACAAGCAAGAGAAATAATCATCTGATTTGCATTATTACAGCTGTCTTGTTATTTGAATATCAAAGTATATTAATACAAAACCCATGACTCCCTGAACACTCTTGTGGCAACATTGCCAGCATCCCCAATTTGCCTTGATCTTTCCAGTAACTGGGAAGTGCTGTACAGGATCTGCAGTATCTTGTTCCTATTCTGAGTCTAGAATCTTATCAGTGGATACTCCTGCTTGTTAAAAATTTTGAATACATCCCTGCCCACAGCATATCCCAAGATCAGATTTAGTAAGTACAAGCAAACAAACAAACAAAGCTGTAACCATGGACAATTTCTATTGTGTCTTCTGTCTGTAAGGCAAAGACTTCAGGATTTGTGAAAGACTAAGATGCTGACCCAAATGAATCATTTCTCCTCCCACCACTCCATTCCCATGTCAGGAAGAGGAAAGGAGCATACCTCTTAGAAATAGGGAGTGTTGTATTTATTACAGTACCCTCTACCGAGGTGAACAAACACACAAAAAAATGGAGCATATTGGCAACTCATACAAAGAGACTCAGTTGGCCTGTACCTTCAGTTTTGGTGAAGTGAAGACCTTTGCCCTTTCCTTGGCTATAGCTAAGAGGTATCTTAAGGAAGGCCCTAATGTGGGCATTCTAAATTAAATAGACTTAAAAATATTTTTACTTATTTATTTAAAAGGTAGAGTTACAGAAAGGGAGCGGGAAGCATTTTCCATATCTTCTGGTTCACTTCTCAAATCGCCACAAATGGCAAGGTCTGGGGCAAGCTAAGAACAGAAGCCAGGAGCTCCATCTTTATTTCCCGCCTGGGTACAGCATTCCAACCACTTGAGTCATGCTCCACTGCCTTACAAGGCCGGTCAGCAAATCCCTGGATTAGAAATGTACCACCCAGGACTGGAACTTGCACTCCCATGTGATACCATCTCTGCAAAACTTGATCCTGCTGCAGCACAACACTCAGTGCCTAATCAGACATTTAATAACAGAATGATCTGAATATTCCGGGATCTATTCCAAGTATTCTTAAGGAATTTATCCAGCCAGGAATGGAGATTCCTGCTGAGATTAGAGAATTAAGAACAACAATTCTTCACACTCACAGCTTCAAAAGGTTCATCCAGGTACCATTCAGTTAATCAGTTGCCTGAGTTGTGCAGGTACAATATCATGTTGTGTTTCCTTTCATTTTGAAATTAATTAGAACAGATCACATGAAGAACAGCAAAGCGTCTCCCCTGCAAATCATTGTGCACATTCCTGATGCTACCATTGGAGGACCCTATCTGAAGAGGGCCAGCAGTCTGTGCATATCAGCAAAAACAAAACAAAACAAACTGCAACATAACAAGTAGAGCAATTTGTGTTACTAGGCAATAATTATTGAAAGCCTACTTTATGTAAATAGTAGTAGGCTTCTGAAGCTACCTGCATGTGTATGTGTACACACTTTTAGCGTGAGAACTAAAATCTATAAACCTTTTAGAATCATCCTACTTCTCAGTACAGTTTTTGTGTTTTAAGATACAAATAGATGCTGGAGCACAATCCTAAAATACTACTTAGTTCTACTTCTGGGTTTTTTTTTTCTGAAATAATTTTAAATGTCATTTAAAATGGATTATACATTTTATAAAATAATTTAATCTTTAAGAAATTATTTATATAAATTGGGGATATCAAAAGGGCTAGAGAAAAAGAGCCCTTAGTTCATTCTGCAAATGTGTAAGAGCCCTGACTACAGAAAGATTCCAAGAGCTTTGAGGGTCTCCCATAAGTACCTGTTCTGGTACCATTCCTAGTGTCTTCATCAGCAGAAAGCTGGAGTCAGAAGCTAGAAGCTGATCTGGAACCCAGACGTTCCAACCTTGGACTCCTAGTCTGTATTTTAACTGCTAAGATAAATGTCTACCCCAGACTATAAATTTTGACATCATATGTTTCTTCTGTAAGTATGTGTTATTACCTAATGTGAGATAATAATGGCTATGATTTACTGAGCTTTCTGTATTAGGCATTATGCTCAAGTATTGCCTGTACACTAATTCTCACATGTTCTCTGAGGTAGGTAATGTAATCAGTAGGCCTGTACACTTTAGGGAACCATGTAGCATAGAAATTGCATAATTTCCTTGAGAGAACATGGACAGTAAGTGGTTAGTCCAGTGTGGACTGAAACTTAGGCAGTCTCTTTAATCCATGCTGTTAAACACTGAGCTGTTCTGTCACTCCGTTTTAGATGGATATAAAAGACTGCACAAGTTGCTTGTTATAGGCATATGCATATTATAGAAGTATCTGTGAAGACAGCTTACTCCTACACATGTATGTATGGCAGCATAAGATGACAGATTGTTCAAGGCTGCTGTCAGTGACATGGAGCTTATATTTCCTTTTTCAAAAATGCCTTTACTTTGTAAACTACCAGGAGATATATTTTTAATAAGATTTATTTATTTTTATTGGAAAGGCAGATATACAAAGAGGAGGAGAGACAGAGAGGAAGACCTTCCATCCGATGATTCACTCCCCAAGTGGCTGCAACAGCCGGAAATGAACTGATCCAAAGTCGGGAGCCAGGAGCTTCTTCTGAATCTCCCATGTAGGTGTAGAGTCCCAACACTTTGGGCCGTCCTTGACTGCTTTCCCAGGCCACAGGCAGAGAGTTAGATGGGAAGTGGGGCTGCAGGGATTAGAACCATAGGGGATCCCAGTGCATGCAAGGCAAGGACTTTAGCCACTAGGCGACCATGCCGGTCCCTACCAAGAGATAGCTTACACTCTTGAATAAGTATGTTTTTGAGTGTGCTTTGGAAGGTATTGTGAGAATTGTAGAAATGATAATGTGTGAGTTGTCCTCAAAGAGGTTGTCCACAAAGAGGTTACACAGAGATAAGAAAAAAGTGAATAAGAAATGGGAGAAAAGTACAACTGACTTTGTAAGGATTTATGCATTGAAATGACAGAGCTTCGCTTAAGCAGTGAATTATATATAAAAAGAATGTCTGAAACTTTTCATTAGCAAAATTTAATGTTAGCAAGAATATTCTGAGGACAAAGCAGAGAAGAGAGACCATGAAGAGGTTTCTTGGTGAAGGAGTTGTTTAGGAACAACTAGACATTGGAGCTAGCAACCTTTGAACCATATCCAATCCGTAGAGATTTCTTTCTTTGGCTCATAGTATGTTGACCTATATTATGTTTACATTTCAACTAGTGGCTAATATTTTAAAGTTAGATTTTATATAAATCTAGATTTCTGACTTCAGCTGAAAACTGAGAAGATGTGGTGACACAGGACAGTCCTTCCTTCATGAGAGTAGTTGGTCAGAGCTGATTAGGGAGTAACCTTAGAGGTGTTTCCTGTGCCGATGTCACCCATCCTCTCCATTCTCTGCTGAGCCTGGACTGTGAGGCCAGCAGTCTTTATCCGTGTCCAATTACACTTTCTCACTTTCTCACTTCTCTTTATACCTAAAAACCTAGATGTAATGGAGATTGTGAATGGAGCAGTGTAAGACAGAGATAGGCAGATAGCACTGTATAGGTCACACTAGTAGAGAGCTTTGCCAGGAGATTTATTGAAAATATAGTGTAACCCTGAGTCAACGTTGGGGTGATGCTTAGTGTGGAACAAAGAAGTTGTACCTGAAAAGGATAAGGAGTAATTGGAGATTCGGGGTATGCAGAGGTGAAAGCAGCACTTGGAGAGTACCTCTCGGCAGCTCTGCACATGGAAAACTTCTAACATCCGGTGTGAGAGGCTTGAAAATAGGACTTGGGGCACTTAGAATGGGAACCAGAATCAGAAACATGGAGTCAGAGCTGATCCCACTCTGGGCCTGAAGGTGTGGGAGAAGGATGTCTTCCAGATGTTTAACTCTGATCTGGGAGTCCTACTTCAGGGAGCCTGGATGTTTACAGCCGAAGGACAAACGCTGCTCGTAGAAAAGGAAAGAGGAAAGATGTCAAGGGGGAGGAAGTAGTTGAGGAATTTAATACCGTTAGAGTCAAGAGGGGAGAGAATTGCTGTTTAAGTAAATAGCTGGGTTTGGAAGGTCAGGGGCCCATGATCCTCTGAGCACACTGAGATTGATGGATTGGTCTGTGGTAACTGTCCTATGTGTTGTCCTTTATTAGATATGGGGAAGTTGGTGAAGATGCTGGGTTTCCACAGATAACACTCACCATATGTAAAAAGTCAGCGTTATAGATCTTGTGAATTCCAAGAGAATTGGAACAGTTGTCTCTGTAGAATGAAGATTTCCAGACGCCTCATCTCTAGTTTTTCTTACCTTACTCATTTCAAAAAGAAAAGAAACAACTTGAAATCAAGCAAATAGATAAGAAAAAATACTCTAGTACCTGTAAAAAGGAAATCTTACAAAAACCTGTGGCTCATTTAAAGCGAAACTAGGTTATGAATCATTGATATCCCATGTAGAAAATAGCAGGAAATTCCATGAAAATCTTAGTTGGCTGTGATCCCTCTATTCATATTAGCATTCCCCACCACTACCAGTTATTGTGGTGTTTGATTGAGATCTGACTTGGTTTAAGTTTTCTGTTATATCTTCCTATTTTATTGATGGGCAATATGTATCTATCCTTATTGTAACTCCTTCAAGCTCAGAATATAAACCTGCAGATCTCAGCTCATTTCCTCCTACACTGTCATCATATAAATGAATTCTAGGACTTCAAATACATTCAAGGAGACCTTTTATTTGAAAGTGGTATATTTCTTTCCTTATCTTTTTATGCAGAATTATGAGCTGTTTTTAGAAAGCTCCTAAAACTTTTTCATCTCATTCCCAATTGAACCAGTTTATTTTGGGAGAAACTGAAATATAGGAATGCATCTGATGACTGCCTTTAACATCTTTGGGAGAGACTTTAGCAGATGGCCTTGGAGAGGAAAAAACATCCCTACTCCATACAGAATCCTTGGAAACTGTGCGGTTTCTGATAAAGCAGTGATGACAGAAAAAAAATACTGAATAAAGATAAATATTTAAACTACCGTTTCACCCAACCCAACTGTTTCAGTTAACAAAATAGGAAACTATTTAGTATGCTCACATTTTGGTGTTGAGAGATGCTTAGGCTACTGTTCTGTGGTCACTTACTCTTAAGACAGGCAGAATTGAAAAAAAATTTTTTTCACAGCAATGCTATTCTTTGTTTTCAGGAACTGTCAAACTGTGTATAGTATTATGGCAAAAGCAACATGACTTTAGTTATGAGAGAAATGTACACCTTGGAAAACTCTTCAGATTAAGGTTAAGCGACTGTAAATGTACCCTAGTTACAAAACATTTGTTTTGTACTAAAAAAATTTTTTTGAAATTGAAGCTTCTTGATTAATGTCAGTAGAATGAATACTATGATATATTTTGGAAACACTAACCATTTCTTAGTACCAGTTAAATGGTTTCTACTGCTGTGATATTATTTCTTATCTACATACATGATTTATTATTTTTCATTTATTTAACTAAGCCCTTTAAAGCAAGACACATTAAAGAAATGAATCAGTATCTTTACAGTTGTAGAGAGGAATATATTTAAGATGTTTCTGATTCAAGAAGATAGATGCTTGAAGCAATGCTTGCTTTACGACTTTGAAGCGAGTCCCTGATAACAGACCTGGAGTGTTAGATGTGTCTTACCTGAACTAAAAATGGCAAGCTGTCTGTACCCAGGTGCATAAACTGTAATCCCTCTGCTGCACATTTTATCATCTTCAGTGTGTCTGTTAAGTTTTTCTTCATAATCGTTTAGAAGAGGAACTTTATACATCAGTCTAACATGTCTACCCTTAAGATCTGTTTAAAAAAATGTCAGTTTCAGTTTACAAGTTCCTGTTCTTTTTGGAATGATTTATATTTCTTCCTGCATGGCACTGTCAGACTTATCTGACTACACAAAACGGAAATCTCAGTGTGAATTCTTTTGGCAAAGATAAAATTAAAATATTAATGATTGATTTCACTGGTGCTTTTAGGAAGTGTAACCAAGGAAAGAGCGATTGTTGGTCTGGGTCAGGCAGTAGTTTGGTCATGATCAACACTGTTTTGTATCCTTGTAAAATAACTCTTTCCTGTATTAATGAGAATGCATTTTAGACTCATCAATCACTTCGGAATTAATGAACCATCCAATTTAAAACAATTATCTATTGAATTTCTTCTTTTTCAAAAGCTGCTGGGGTATTTTTGGAGAATACAAAGGTGAAAAGAATATATTTTATGCCCTCTGAGTTAGCTGTAGAAAATACAGAAGCACCTAAGGGTATAGATAATAGGTTTCAAATATTTATGTTCATCCTTTGATTTGAAATATTAACATTTTAGCTTCTTTGAATACAGCCAAGGGAATTCCTTCCCTAAAAGATGTCCAGAAGATTTTCCATTCTCACTATTAAAGAATATTTGTTGTTACATTTAAAATAATATTGGAAAAATAAGTTGTCATTTGCTGTGGAGCATACTGTTTCAACATCCTGTTAACAACCAATCCTTTTGCCAAGAGCAGCTTGACTGAATTAATAACAGATATTTAGTCTGTGTTGCCTATATTGCAGTTTTCTTCCTTTGATTTCACAATGATTTGTGTTCTTTTATGTTGAATGTGTGGTTGTGTGTGTGTCCATGCAAAATGTAAAATGTAGTGTGCATGCACACATTCCTGTCAAACTAAAATGTTGATATAGGAAGCCACAGAGAATGGAAGTGTGTACGCTTAAACCCAAAGGTAGAACTGGACTTGCTTTATATATTTCCTGGAATTGCTTCTTAAAAGGTAGCAGATTTGGGAACTTAAGTGTAGTTTTGTTGTGTCTGATTATATTTCCTGAGGTGTAGAATCATTGAATCCTAGGATGAAAAACTGGAATGAGCCAGTTAGTATACCAATTCTAGTTGCCGCTAATATGAATATTACTACAAATAATGATGGTAATATCGGTATTCTGATACCCATTCTCCCATCCAAGTACTAACCAGGCCCGACCCTGCTTAGATTCCAAGATCAGACGAGGTCGGGCACCTGATACCCATTCTTTGTGGCCCCAGGCCATGGAGAAGTGGTTGCCACGGTATGTTGTTATTATTTTATACTAGGTACTATTTTCAGTGCTATACGTGTGTACCTGATAGAGCCTTACAGGATTTCAATGACAAGTAATTTAAAAGACAAGTTAATTACCTACATTTTAACAATTAGGAAATCAATATATATAAACATTTAGAGAAATCTTGCTAATAAATTTACTTGGCCATGAATGATCGAGTGGCAGAGCCTAACTGAAATGTGAGACAATCTGACTTCAGAATCTCTGCTTTTTAATCTACCTGTCGGTGTAGAATTTGCTCACAACTATAAATGAGACATTTTGTGAATTAGTGCATCCATAGCTATTCTCGGGTTTTGTTCATGTCATGGGGAAAAGGCTATTATGGATGGGGACTAAATAATCAACACCGGAAACCATATAGTTCATCTTGAATGATTTTTGTAGTAATGGACAAGAGACTAAAGTGTTTAGAAGATACTTGGATAGAATGCTTAAGAACAGGGGAATTTTTTCTTTAAGATTTTTTTTTAATTGGAAAAGCTGGTCAGATTTATGAAAACAAGGAGAGACAAAGAGATAGATCTTCCATCTGCTGGTTCCCTCCCCAAGTAGCCACAATGACTAGAACTGAGCCAATCCCAAGCCAGGAGCCAGGAACTTCCTCTGGGTATCCACAGGAACTGTCCCAAGACTTTGCAACATCCTCTACTGCCTTCCTAGGCTGTAAGCAGAGAGCTAGGTGGGAAATGAAGCAACCAGGACATAAACCGGCACCCATCCTGGAGCTTACAAGGTGAGGATTTAGCCATTGAGTCATCGCACTGGGCCCAGAACAAGACATTTCAAAGAGTCAAACATAAACAATTAGACTTAAAGAAAGGTGAGTTTCCAAAAATTCAGGAACCACACACACGAAGAGACTCTAAAATGAAATAAGGTCTGGGATTGATATAAATACTTTCTCCTAGTTGTTCCTAGTTAGTTAGTTAGTTAGATAGATAGATAGATATGTATATATATATATGTAATATGTATATGATCTGTGAATATATAAATATGCCCTCCTCCTCTACCCTCCTCTCCTCTCTGCTCCCTCTGTTTCTCTCTCTGTTTCTCTCATCTTCTCTCCCTCAAATAATGGGGTAGATATTTTTCTAGTTGTGATTATCCACAAACATTAATGAATTTGTAAAAAAAATGAACTTTGTGCACAAAAGAACCAAAGAGGACTGTAAAAGAATGGCATCAATTACTAGGAGAAAAATACTCTAAAACACAGTGTCAGCTAGATTTTTGTGAAAATAAATAATTTGTTTAAGTATTTTTTATTTTTAACTAGTTGGAGCTGGATTAAAATAGGAAGAAACTATTAGAGAAAAGATAGTTAACACATACACATATAAACACACACACACACAGAGCAGTAGCGAGAGAGATTTAGTTACTGTTTGCCACCATTTGAGGGAGAAGAAAATTATGTTGAAGCAGTAATGTGTGAAAAAGCTAAGTGAATATTAAATCAGTTTGCAAAAGCTAGAGTAATATGTCTTTGGTATATTAATTCAGTTTTTCAGTAGCAAAGAAATGAGCTTGTAGGCTGTTAAAAGACCTTGTAAATGAGATTTCAGTCTCACTTTTGATAATCTTTGACAAATTTTAGAGAAACAGGAGAACTCAAAAGAACAAAAACAGAAAAATTCTAATTTTCCTAAGGAGTCAGTGTGATATCTAAAATCTATGAGCTTTTGAAAATTATTCTAGTAATACAGTGCTTGAACTCGAAGAAAGATGAAAACTGGGAATCCTCAAAGTTTCCCTGGAAAAAGGGCATTACCGTAGGTACCATCCCAGAGGAGATTCCAAATTGCCTTTCTTCTGCTCCTCTGCTGCCAACCTCCACCTGGGTTCCATTAATGGGAGACACTGGCACAAGGTTTAGGGATGAAGAAAAGAGACACCAGGATGTACAACAAAAGGGGTGAGGAGGAATCAAGGTGAAGGTAAGTCGACAACTCTACCTAGTCCCAGCTCCTTCCAGTATACCTACCGTGCTTCTGGCTACCACCAAGGACCTAATCCTTGGGCTTCAGTCTCTTTCCCTCACTTATCCATGTATGGCCTACTGCTAATGTTAATTCCTGGACTGCCCTATCATCTCAGTTCTGCATCTCAATTGTCCAAGACCTGTGTTACGCATCTTTTCTTTATGTTAAGTTCTAGGTATGCTTAAAATTGTTTCTTTCTGCTTAGACACCAACTGAAGTATAGTACATCCTACTTTCTTTCCTTTGTCATTATGAGCTGTTAGAAAGTTTGAGAGTGTTGTCAAATGTGATGATAAAATTTCAGCAAGACTTTTGATGGATGATCTTTTATGTCTTTGAGGAAATTTAGACTAGTAATAAAACATTCTTAGAAGTTTAGAGTCTGGAAGTGCCAGAAGGCTCTGTCCTTGATCCATATCCCACTCAACATTGTTACCAAAGATTTCGAGCAAGACATTTAAAAAAGAAAACCTTTATCAAATATATTACTAACACAAAGATAGAAGATAATTTAATTCAAAATTTGAAGAGATAAACTTTACCCAGAAAAATAGTCTTTTTTTTACATGCAAAAATAAATTAGTTAAAAAATATAGGATAGAATGGGTTGGCACTATGGCATCATGGGTAAAATCATTGCCTGCAGTGTCAGTATCCCATATGGGGACTCCTATTGGAGTCCTGACTGCTCTACTTCTGATACAGCTCCCTGCTTATGCACCTAGGAAAGTTAGTAGAAGAGGCCTAGTGCCCTAACACCCATTTGGGAGACTTGGAAGAAGTGCTTGTCACCTAGTTTGCAACTGATCCGGCCCTGTTGCAGTCAGTTTGACCATTTGGGGAGTGAAAGATTCTCTTTCTCTTAGTATCTCTCAGTCTCTCTCTCTGACTCTGCCTTTCAAATAGCAAAGAAGTCTTTAAAATACATGTAGAAAAGGAAGCGTCCAAACTCCCAGCATTTTATGTGGGTAAAGAAATTCAGGATCTTAGTTGGCCACAAACCCAATGAAATAAAGAACTCGTCTTTGGACCATATTAAAAGATACTTAGCATCTTTATCAACTGACAGAAGTCCCACTTTTCATCTGATAATGCTACAAGAAGGCTAGAAACATATGTAAATTGAAGTACCCATTTTCCTCAGCTAACATACAGTTTTGTGTCATATGCAAGTTGTATATGTACACATTTGTTCACTTTTGCCTCACATGAACCCAGTGAAGGTTGTGCCATTGCCCATTTCTGAGCTGATTTTGTCTTTTGGTTCAAGACTAAGTTATCTAGTTAACTATGTGGCTTTAGACAAGCAATGATGTTTGGTTACCAGCAATATCCCTTTGACTAAAACTTTGATCACTTCAAAACACCAAGACCATCTAATTATCCAGATGGGACCCAAATTTTGAAAGATCAGAAGCCTTTATATGTGGTGAACTGTTGAGGAACCTGGGATGTTATATCAGAAGACTCTTAAGAGAATAAAGTGTCTCTTCACAGATTTGAGAGTAAATTAATTTAAGTAGCTCTCAGGAACAGAACTAAGAATGACAGTGTCTTCAGTTTTTGTTCAATATTTTAAAAATTCAATTACCGCTGTATCTGTATAAAAGTTAGTTAAGTTTCATGGATTCCTGCCTAGAGAAGGTTAAGTTGAACTTCTAAAATGACATCCAACTCTCTGAAAGTCTCATTTGGGTTTTGCCTTATGAGTAAATCTTGGATTTGTAGT
Source organism: Ochotona curzoniae (assembly GCF_017591425.1). Lineage (NCBI taxonomy): Eukaryota > Metazoa > Chordata > Mammalia > Lagomorpha > Ochotonidae > Ochotona > Ochotona curzoniae. The sequence continues at coordinate 71,882 of NW_024466919.1, forward strand.
TTTTAATTCAGAGTTATGTATTTTCTTTTACAGTTTTATTTTCAGCATTGTAATTGTTTCTCTTACAATTTAGGATTAATATACAATGTTTGTGGAAAAAAAATTAAGAGCCTGAAACAAAGAAGTAAAGCATGACTGGTGTTTGCTGTAATTACCTACACAGGAAATAAAATGCTATTCCCCAGAATATGTCCCCAGAGTGAACGTCTGCAGTTGTTCCATTTCATTCCTAGCTGTAGAATCCTATCAGGAGTAATGAGAATCACTTTGAAAAATATTGAAGCAGAGAATAGAGTTTGCAAAGTATTATTAGGTTTGCTAAGATGAACCTGTACAAATGCAAACTATTGCCATGGCACTATAAAACCAGAGCTTATATGGTAAAAGGTCCATGAAATGACCTATTAAAGGCCAGTACAGTGCTAGTGGGTCTAAAAAGTATATAATTTACCCTGAGGATGCCTTTGTGGCCCTCTTTCCAGGACTAATGTAGTCTCTCTCCAACATGAAATAGTGTGTACATGAAGGGATAGGACAATTTGAGGAAGGAAAATAAACTTATTTCAAAATTTACGCAAAAACAGCACATTCTCCCAGAAGAGTAAAAACAATGAAGATTAAAGGTAGCATTTGCTTTAGCCTGTTTCTGACTAGGTTAAATAAAGTCAAGTTCTCAGTCTTTGCAGTCATTTGCTCAGTTCTAAAAGTTAACTTGCATGAATTCCTGAAGAAGGCAACTGTTGTGAATTCTTAATAGTTCAGATCTTCCCTGTAAATGATCTGAAGGGCTGGACACTCCTGTCATGTTCATTTTTAAAATTCACACTGTCTGCTTCCCCAGCCCTCCTCCAATTTCTTCTCAGACTTACTAATCATAACATAATCTCACAGAAGGATTCATGATGCATTGAAATTGTGAGGAAAAAAATGAGGCAAAGAGCATCTGATACTTAATTCAGCATGTTATCTATTTTAAACATGGATTTCACAGATGTTGGTGATCTCTGACAACTTGCCATTTGATAAGGTGATGATTTTTAAAAGTGGATCAAGCTCATGTGATTGATTTTTTATTGACTAAGCAAAACCCCGTCATCTTTCTTCTGTAAGTTGCTAATGCAAAGCAGATCGAGCAAGTTAGGAGTAAGATGGCTTATGCTGCCCTTGACTAAATCTGCATTACCAGGCTCTTGGTAAAGTCTCCAAAGATAGAGACCTGATCTTACTGATTTTTGTACCTTTAGTGTCAATAATTTGGTTAGGTGTTTGTGAATCTTAACATTAAGTATCTGTGATTGAAAACCCAGAAAATGAAAATAAGTTTTAAAGTGAGTTTCAGTTTTCTTTGTAGAAAATGACTGAAGTTCGAAGGTACCTAGGTACTTAAAAAGGGAGGATCTGTTTTTCCCTTGAATCCTACAGGTAAATTTGGAGAGTCTCAGTGAAGAATAAAAATCTAAGCGAGGCCACATATGATTTTATATTCAGAACTTTTTAGAAAAAGATATGATAGCTATACCTTATTCCATATGATTTCTCCATTAAAGATTCAAACGGATAAATATTCCAGAAACAGAATGTCATTAAATGAAATAAATTGTTAACCTCTGTTCAGTTCAAAATTTGTACCCAAATAAGTACAGAGTAGATTAAATTTGCCACAAAAACTGAGCAGGATTGAAACAAAATAAGCAAAAAGAGAAAAACAGATGCTTTTTGTACTGTGGTTAAGGCACCCGATTCGTAACAGAGTACATGAGTTCCTTCCCAACTCCACTTTCAGTTCCGAGTTTCTGGCATGTTTCAATTCCAAGTGCATGCTGGGTGGCAGCAGGTGATGGCTCAGATGATTGAGTCCCTGCCTTGTAGATCAGTAACCCAGCCTGAATTTTGGGCTTCTGGCTTTGGCCTGACCCAGTCCTGATTTAAAGGAATGTTCCAAGAGAAGATGGAAGATATTTACCTTTCTCTTTCTGCTTTTCAAATATATATATATATATATTTTAGAAAAATCTTTGGTTTTGAACTTTCATGTGTTTAGATTTGTCTGTCAGCCTTTGTGGACGAATAATGATTTGTCCATTAACTAAAACTTTTATTGCTGTTTAATGAATCATGTCATTTGTAATTTCAAGTGATTACATATAAATTATTGCTATTATCTTTATTTCCCCTGAAGAAAAAGTAAAGGCAAATATCCAAACAGAATTTTGGGAAGATTAAGTTTGTGCTACTGTGAAAATGAACTTACTGCTACCGTGAAAGCAGAATCTTACATAGAACCCACAGGGTCTTCCTGAGAAATAGGACCATTTCCATTTCATAAGGGTGTCAGAGAAGTGAGGACTTGAAGTGACCTCTAGGTTACAAGTTACTAAGTACCAAAACTAAGAGTCAAACTTGGATCCTTCAAGTCTGAGTTACATTCTGCTTTCTTGCTACGTCTTGTTTTTATAGGAAAAGCTTCTGACAAAGCTGAAAAATGAGAGTTTAGATGTATGTCTAATAGTTAATGCTTATCACTGTAATGCATAGCACAACCTTAGATTAATTTGAACCGCTTAAGTTGACAAAAGTGGGCTGATAATTGTAAAATTTAAGTCTGTTTTAATCTTTTTAAAGGAATTATTGGAAAAGTTGACTGTGGGGCAATGAGGATTTTTGAGTTCTTTTGTTTTTGTTTTAATTGTTTAGATGTGTCTGGCATCAGAAGGAGTAAAAATGGAAGAATCGAAGCTAATGAAAGCAAAGGAATTGGATGGTGGAAGACTTAAAGAACTGGAGAAGGGAAAGGAAGAAAGAGAAATGAAAATGGAAAGAACAGATGAAGCCAGGTTACAGAAGGAAGCCGACTTTGAAAAATCAACTAAGGAAAATTTAAGAGAGTCTAAAGAGTTAAGAAATTTTGAGGAGCTACAAATGGGTGATGTAATGGCTATAAAAATGGAAGACCCCAAAGAAATCAGAAAGGAAGAATTAGAGGAAGATCAGAAATGTAGTCACTTCCCTGATTTTTCTTATTCTGCCAGTAGCAAGATAATAATCAGTGATGTTCCCGGTAGAAAGGATCACATGTGCCGTCCCCATGGTATCATGATCATCGAGGATCCCATAGCATTAAACAAACCAGAGAAACTAAAAAAGAAAAAGAAGAAAAGCAAAATGGATCGACATGGGAGTGATAAATCCACACCCAAGAAGCCCTGCAAGAAGAGACAGTCTTCAGAGTCCGACATTGAGAGTGTCATATACACGATTGAAGCAGTTGCAAAAGGAGACTGGGGCATTGAGAAGCTCGGAGAGGCCCCTCGCAAAAAGGTCCGCCCATCCTCAAGTGGCAAGGGAAGCATTTTGGATGCTAAGCCACCAAAGAAAAAAGTGAAATCAAGAGAGAAGAAAATGTCCAAGGAGAAATCCTTAGATACCACCAAAGAGTCAAGACCTCCAGATTTCATTAGTCTTACTACCAGCAAGAACATTTCTGGTGAGCTTCCAGAGAGCATAAAAGCAGAACCACTGACCCCCACGGAGGACGTGCTACCACCCAGCCTGTCAGGACAGGCCAAGACAGAGGGCAGTGATTGTCACAGAAAAATAGAGACTTGTGGCTTCAGGAAATCTGAGAGGTCTTGCAAAGGTGCTCTTTATAAAACCCTGGTGTCAGAGGGCATGCTCACCTCTCTGCGAGCTAATGTTGACAGAGGTAAGTGACTTAAACAGCCTATAGAGCACAAAAACCAACTTACCTTAGATCTAGTGAAAAGAACTGCTGTAAAGAACAGTATGGTGTCAAAATAATATATTTGATTCTTTATGGTTACACATTATTGTTTTCTCTGTAAATTTTCTGGCACCATTTAAAGAAAGGTGATGTATTTTGCAGATATTTTCAAGTTATAAATGTGTGACATTATTCAAAATTTTTTTAAAACTGCTAAGAACCATTTTTTTTGAAGCATTAGCATTAGCATTGTGTTTAGAGCTTTTTAAAAAAACAACAACAACATTGATTGATTTATTTAAAAGAAACAGAGAAGAGGGAAGAGGGAAGAGAAGGAGAGGAAGAGAAAAAGAGAGAGAATTCTCCATCTGCTTTTTCACTCCCCAAATGGCCATGACAGCCCTTGCTAGGTCAGACTGAAGCAAGGAGCCAGGAATTTCCCAGAGCATGTACATTCCTAAGAGCCCAAGCACTTGTGCCAGACATATTTGTAAAGGCTCGAACCAAGCACTCAAGTAGAAAATGCTGGTGTCCTGAGCTGTGGCTTTAGCTGCTGGATCATGGTGCCTGCTGCTGGATTTGGTTTTTAAAATTAAAAATTCGTGTCTGAAGCAAATATATGAATATTTCACAGAATCTTCTCCTGGAGATGCCAAGTACATATGCCCTTCCTCCATTAGTTGAACAAAACTAGTTGAAGTGAAGGACCCTTCAAAACATGACAGAATCCAGGACTTAGTTACTGTGTATACCTTTATTCCATAGAGTATTTCAAATATATTCATCTATTTTAAAATATAACATCTGCCACGCTGTGTTCCAACAACAGATATGTGAGTCATAGATCTAACAAGCTTTGACTAAAGATACCTAGCGTTACTTAGTTCTCTAGGGCTAGCATTCCAGTGAATCTTACAGAAATTAGAATTAGCAAGAGTTCATCAACAGAAGGCTCCCATACTTTATGTAACACTAACTTGATCTGTTTCTTTGATGATGTGGTACTTGTTGAGTTAGAAAACAGTGCATCTCAGAAGCTGAAAGTCGCTTTTTTGCATATTTAAGTATTAAAAGTAGTCCAACAGAAATTACCCTTAATAGTTACAGATAACATCCTGTGATACCTAAAGTGCAAGAGGTTATTTATGAAGCAACTGAAATAATCTCCCACTCCAGGATATTCAAAAAATCCTGTCTTTGGGATTTCTTTAGGAAAACGAAGCTCAGGAAAAGGAAACTCATCTGATCATGAAGGGTGTTGGAATGAAGAAAGCTGGACATTTAGCCAGAGTGGAAGCAGTGGCAGCAAGAAGTTCAAGAAGACAAAGCCGAGGGAAGACTCCTTCCTTGGGTAAGTGCCTGGAGGGCCCAACTGCACAGGTCGTCGTGCAGATGTTCAAGGTCGACGTGAGTCACTAACCGCTTGCACATTGACCTGTCAGACCTCCTGCAGCCTCAGGAAGGACATTAGTGAACACAATCGAGCATGCCACTCGACACCTGCTATTACCTTAACCTTATGGGTGACAATACATTCACATTTTGGATACAATAGAAAACATACAGATTTTAGACTTAGATCTGAGATTAAATTTAGGTCTACCACGTAGTAGTGATGTGGCATTGTAAATCCTTCACTATCATTAGGCTCATTTAATTCATATTACAAGTATGTTTAAGTTTGCCCGTTTTCCTCATTTTGCCCATTTTCCTCAGTTTGTGTACTTCACTTAATATTTCTAAATGTGTGTACGTATGTTTGTAAAGTAACAACAGCTGTGAAGTGTAAGGCAAATAAGGGTAAACTTTGATATCTAACCTTGTTTTATTTAAACTGTGTTCTGTTGCTGTAAGGTAAAAATATTAGATTGACTATTCCCCTGGTATAGAGATCATTCAGTGCATTAATTATACATAGAAATACAGTATTAAACAATAGCACACATCAGATAAAATCATTAAGAATTATTTCATAATTAATGTTATGCCAAAGATTCTTAAAAACAAACTTAATATGAAGCATTTTGTTAGCAAGTTCAGAGATCCAATACTTTATACTGGTGAGGAAAATATCTGCTTATTCAGTTGTACTATTTTGAAAATCCTTTGAGATTTCTCATTAGCTCTGTTTGAAAAGAATGTATTGAATAGAAATAAGCACATTTTTATATTCTCCATATTTTTTCATAAGTGTGCTTAAAGGTATGCAAATTTTATGCATTAGATGTATTATATTTGGTTTATTCATTATATTTGCAATTCTGTTTATGGAGTAATATTTTTTCTTGGAAGTATAGTGCTTTCAAGTCTGGTTAATTCTAATTCTCTTGGCTATCACAAAGTGAGAGGGTAAAAATTATTTCCCATGATGCTGCTCTTTAAGATTGCTTATATAAATGATATATTTAGGGCCTGGCACGGTAGCGCAGTGGTTAAGGTCCTCACCTTGCACGCCCGGGATCCCATATGGGCGCCGGTTCTATCCCGGCAGCCCCGCTTCCCATCCAGCTCCCTGCCTGTGGCCCAGGAAAGCAGTCAAGGACGGCCCAAAGCTTTGGGACCCTGCACCCATGTGGGAGACCCGGAAGAGGCTCCTGGCTTCGGATCAGCATAGCATTGGCTGTTGTGCTCACTTGGGGAGTGAATCATTGGATGGAAGATCTTCCTCTCTGTCTCTCCTCTCTGTATATCTGCCTTTCCAATAAAAAAAATAATAAAAATAAGTCTTTAAAAAAATAAATGATATATTTAGGGCCTGGCGCAATAGCATAGTGGTTAAAGTCCTCTTCTTGCATGCCCGGGATCCCATATGGCCACCGGTTCTAATCCCGGCGGCCCTGCTTCCCACCCAACTCCCTGCTTGTTGCCTGGGAAAGCAGTTGAGGATGGCCCAAAGCCTTGGGACCCTGCACCCATGTGCGAGATCCGTAAGAGCTCCTCCTTTGGATTGGCTCAGCTCCAGCCGTTGCGGCCACTTGGGGAGTGAACCATCGAATGGAAGATCTTCCTCTCTGTCTCTTCTCCTCTCTGTATTATCTGCCTTTCCAATAAAAATAAATAAATCTTCAGAAAAAATGATATATTTGTAATTTATATATTTCAATTCTAATGCAATAATTTAAAATTTTGAAGTGTTTGATATTAGGTTTGCCTACCTTCTGCTTAAATAATGTCATGAGAACATCCACATTTGTTGTTATCAGATATTTTCACATGCCAGATTTTCTAGAAAAAGTGACCATTGAGCGTCTAGACCATTTGTCAATCTACACACCAACAAGGGAGCAGGTGTCCCTGGAGATAATAAGCAGTCCTAAGGAAAGAAGTCAGTGTCTATGGGTCCCCAAAAGTATTGCTGGTGCTTTCATTAGAAACTGCTACAGGTGTATAAGAGATGAGAGGATATTTCAGAACAGTCACAGAAAATGGAAACAGAAACCTTTAATTTGGGGGCAAAAAAAAATTTGAAATCCTTTCATAGTTTTTTTTTGCCCGTAATAGTATTTTACGTGAAATAGGCTTCGTGTTTTCACCAGTCTTCTGTAGTGAAGCAGTCTTTTAAAAATCTGTCCTTGTAAAGAGATTGTTCACCAATTGATTGTGTATGGTGCAGTTCTTCTGAAGCCATTATTTGGAAACAATTAAGTGTGTTTTTCCACAGGTTTAAATTGGCAGCAAGCCTCAGTGCCCTTTGTTGGTCTCCCCACCGCTTACATATTGGCTGAAAGTAGTAAGGTTATTAGGTATGCCTTGTGTAGGACATGCCAGACCAAAAACGGATTAGTGAGAAAATTTTGGATCATGTGTCTTCTGACGTTATAGATGAATGTTTCAAACCTTTTTAATCTCAGAAAATGTGCCACCTGTTTGCTTAATAGTAGCCAAGAAAACTTCACCTCATTATTGGCAGTGCTAGTGTATAGATCTCTTCAAAAGAGACATAGATGGTGAGCAGAGAAGAAAAGCAGCCATCCAATGAGGCCTTACAAGCTATACCTGTGTTTTATTTTTTTTTTCCAGTTTTTTTCCAGTTTTCTTTTGGGTATTCAGAATATTTGAAATTTTGTGCCTTATAGAGCTCTCTGATACTGCCTAATTAGCATCAGCATTTTCATCATTATAAACATATTTCTAGCTAAATGAGAAAAGAGGTGAGTGAGGGTGTCGCCATACTCCTCCACTGCTTTGATAGAACTTAGTAATGGCCATTTCTGTCCACCATTCTGATATCATTTGATTCTCTTACCTGTGCTTCCCAGCTGTGTATGTTCCTCCAAAACTGTGAGTGTCTCAGAAACGTTTCAAGTACATCCCCTAGCTAGTAACCTAACACATCAACTTTTTGTGGGTACTAAAGCTACCATCTTCCTCCCCTTTTCAGCTTGTGTTTAATCAGCTAAGCTTGGCAGTCCTCCTGCAGCTTCTGCCATCTAAGATGCATCTTAAACAATAGCCGGCCTAGAAACGAGGAGGTACACTGCCAAAGCCAGGCAAAGCCCATCAAAGGATTTGCCATCTTTGCTGGTTGCATATTTAAAGTTGTTGGGTGGCTTAAGTTAACATGGTATTGCCTCTGCCAGTATCTGCTGGAAGCTTTGCTCATCAACCAGGTTCACTCTGGTCAACTCCCAATATTTTTGTCTAATACTCAAGATTGTTTTATGTTGTATTTGAGTATATCTATCTTAATAAAGTATTAGTTAAGAATTTTTAAAAACAGATCATAGAAAACTATCAATATATTATGGTCTTAATAAGCTCACCAATAGATGTATATGAATCTTTGGAATGAGAAGTAAGTCTGCATGGAGTATACTTTGCACTGAACCTTATAAAAAACCGATGCCAATGGAGAGATTAGCAAATTACCACACTTGAAAGAATTCTAATATTTTAAATGATATTTCTGCTTTTGTATGTAATTTGTGAGTTTACTAAGAAAACTGTATTAGTAAATCTTCTCAAGCATTTTTAAAAAGAAGTGTTTTCTTTCATGTTCTAATTGCTATGGACTTTGTCTTCAAGTGGAGTTTCTTAAGTATATATTTTATATCATTTTTTTGTTCAAATATTTGGTCATGTGCTGATTAATTTCCTTATGATTTTCCATAGTTCATCAAAGCTGGATGAAGAATTTGAAAAAAAATTTAACAGCCTCCCTCAATATAGTCCTGTTTCATTTGACCGGAAATGTGTACCTGTCCCAAGAAAAAAGAAGAAGACCGGGACCATGTCTTCAGAATCAGCAAAAACCAGCAAAGGTTGGATTTGTCCTCAGCCTTTTTAATGAGTTTAAGGGAGCAAGGTGGTCTGAATCTCAACCAAGTTCTGCTGAGCTTGTGCAGCTTCCTTTAGATATGTACAGCAATTGGATTTAGGATTGAGAGAGCTGAAGGTAGAATTTTGGATTTGTTTCTCCACTAATCATGATTCCTGTCTCCTTTTTTCCTTTGCAATTTTACTTTGCCTCTGACTACTGGCATCTCAGAATAAGCATTTGTTCTTGAAGGTGCAGCAAAGCTATTTTTGAAGTTATTACATATGACCTTTAACCTCTTCCTCCCACCCCCCGAATTCTGTTTGCAACATTAAGCTTTACTTGAGAAGAAACCACCAGTCAAATTCAATTCTTCTGCTCCTGTGTCTACTACAGATTGGAATCTGGGGCTATTAAATTATTTTGGTCATTTGATAACCAACCTCTGTTCTTTATTGGTGATTGGACTAAATGAAAATAAGCCTATACTGCCCCAGAAACATATATAGCTGGGGGAGAAAGGAGAGGGAGGGGGAAGAGAGAAGAGATACAGATATTGGTTTAAATTTGGAAAAATGCTTTGTTTAGTGTATTTATTTTCGAGGATACCAGCTTCTCCCCTGTCTATTTCAGGCACTTTAAAAATGATCAGCAACATGACTTGAGTAGGTCTCAGCATTCTTCAGAAGTAGCATTGAAATCCAAAAGTAGATTTTTTTCTAATGAGTTTCAGGGTGCATTTTCAAGGGGGCAAGTACTGAGGTGCTGTGCCCTGCCCAGGGTATGTCTAGCAGAGTGCGGAAAACTCCCCACCTTCCTGACATGACAGCATTGCTGTCATTAGGAAACTTGTCTTCTGATGTTACTTTAAAGATTGGTGGGGAAAATGTGCCTTTACTTTTCCTCATCACTGTGAAAGACTTCATTCATGTAGTTCTCCTGTAATGACAGGGGATAGAGAAATGGAGAACTGGTGTGGCCAAGTCGTGCTTGCTGTCAGAATCAGATTGTGAACAGCATTTAATGAAAGAGTTCTTGTAATTATCCTTCAAGTTGGCTGCCTGTTGCTTGCTTTATGTCATATCAGATTAATTTGCTTCATTTGTGTGTCTTAGGTAGGTGATAGATATGAGTATTAATGGGAGAAACAGTTTCATGGATTTGGGGGAAATACTTGAGGCTTGTTTCCCAGAGAAAATTGTGGCTTCCTCTGAAAAAAAAAAAAAAAACTTAAACCTCTCTCCATCAATACCTAAAAACTGCACACTGGAACTGCCACAACATAGGAAGGACCCTGACATCTATACCCCAAGACAGAACTAAAAGGCTGGAGAAAACTTATCCTTGGTGATTGAAGGTGGGGAAGTATATAAAAGTCACTTTAGGATGAGCTGGGCTTTCCTCTGACACTAATAAAAGCAAATCTACTGAATAAGAACTAAAAAAAGAAATGTTGTATCACCACATTTGCTCATCCAAATAGGTGGGCAGAGAAATAAAGGAGTCTTACTGACAGGTAGGTAGCTGAGTGCCGTAATGGATTGCCAGATGAAGTGACAGCCTGTGCCCAGGAGATGTTTAGGAATAGGTGGAGTAGTGTGTAAGCTCCAAGATGCCAGGCATCTTTAGCTCCCATAACTCTTAGATTTAAAGTTGCTGATGAATCCCTGACAAGCCAATAAAATAGAACTTAATTGATTGATGGTCAGGGTGTACTCTTTCTTTCAATTCTTAGAGTTCATGACATCCATTTTAGAGCTCTGAAGCTGCCCGAATTATCTATCAGGCATTAGATGTAAAAACAGATATACTTTTGTAAAGCTATAAAACCCTGAAGTTAGCTTCTATTTTCATGAAACCTTCTCTTGGGTCTTAATTGTCTATTAGATGATTTCCCACTCCCAACTGAGAGTAACAATAATTCTTTTGATGTCAAACAGTTTTTTCAAGCTTGGGCTTATACTTTGTGCAATATCATCTTTCTCATTATACCTCTCAAGCCACAAAGCCAGTGGTTCTTGTGCAATATATAAATAATTATACACATAAGTAAGATGACTTAGATTTTGCTCTGCGGTATAATTCATGGAGCAATTAAAGCAGACATTAACATTTTGTATTTAACAAATGAAAAGAAACAGTATCTGAGACTGATTGTAATTTTGGCATTAGCATTATCAGCATACTAGACAACAAGTTATTAATGAAATTATCATAGCAGCTGTGCTGTAATTGTTGTATCTTTAGAGGATACAGGAAATTGTTTCCTTAGATTCTAAATCCTTTGTATTTTTTGCATAATTAACTGTTCAAAGCAAGCACTGTGTCTGAGATCATCAGTTCATTAGTAAAAGCAGTTGTCCACAAGAAACCTCATTTTTGCCTCCAAATTTGCCAGGTTTCTGTATTTGATTTTGTGCTATATTTCTTATCACTCCACATTCTTGATTGTTTCTTGATTTATGTTTGTGCCTTTCTAGGTACTTTATGTTACGTAAAATCAGTTTTTCTGAAGAATAATTTCTGGAAGTAATTGCTTTGTATACATTTGCACAGTTGTCAGGATCATAGTATCTGCTTGGGTTTCTGCTGTAGTTTTCCCAGTACCTTCCTTTTGCATGAGTGGTCTCTGCTTTCCCACTGTCCTCTGTCTCTACCTTTTTGGTTTTGTTTTGTTCTCCATGTAAAGTTTCTTATCAAAAACTCAACAATGAAAATAACTTTAAATGTCACCTTCCTCCAACTGAGCCTAGGTTATATTATGATAGTAAATAATAGAATTTCTAAGGATAAATTGCCCAGTATATTGGAATCAATCAAATTCACAGTGCAGCTCAAATATAGCAACCCAGTTTTAAAATATTTTCTGGATTCTCTTTCTTGATTATTTGCATATTTTTTAAAATAAAAACTTGAATTTAACCTAAACATGAATTTAATGATAACTTCTTTTTTTAAAGATTTATTTATTTGTATTGCAAAGTCAGATATACGGAGAGGAGGAGAGACAGAGAGGAAATCTTATGTCCGTTGATTCATTCCCCAGGCTGCAACAGCTAGAGTTGAGCCAATCTGAAGCCAGGAGCCTGTTATGGGTTTCCCATGCTGGTGCAGAGTCCCAGCACTTTGGGCCATCCTCAACTGCTTTCCCAGGCCACAGGCAGGGAACTGCATGAATTAGAACCGGTGCCCATATTGGATATTGGCGTATTCAGTGTGAGGACTTTAGCCACAAGGCTACAGAGCCAGACCCTAATGATAACCTCTTAAGGAATTTGTTTGGATGCATTATTTGTAGTGTGAATGTATAAAACATTGATTACAGAAGTATCCATAGTCAGAGTTTCCTACACATTAACAATTTTAAAACATGCAGAGTTATAAGAATAAAAGCAAATTAAGCTCAGTTTAGAGTGTTTAAATTATGCATCGTCTTGACCGTTGACATCATGTCTCCTTTATCCCATTTCTCTTCATGTAATTCTTTGGCCCATTAGCAACCATACCATTGGTCTTTCTCATTTTTTCCCCAATTCACACTTACATGTTAAATTTAAATTAGAAATTTTAAATTTTAAGTTGAAATTTTTAAGAAAATATCAGAAACAGACTTACATAATTAAGCATTGAAGACAGAATCCCCCCTGTAGGGTTGGGCCAAGCTAAGGATACTTTTAACCTTAGAGAACCGAAATCTGATGACAGCCTTTCCTAGGAGGAAGATAGAGTTTCTCGGTTGGACAGAACACTGTATTTTTCCCTGTAGCTGTTGGGACATCTTCATTGCTACCAAGCGTTTTAAGAAACATGGTGACGACACTTTTGCAGATATAAAAAAGTATTCTTAATATAATCTTGTTCCATAATAGAGCATGCTTATTCAGCCCAAGAAGGTGGCTCCTCCTCCTCAATGAATCTTAACTTATTCAAGCCAGCAAATCTACATGCCCAGACACTAGAAGCACTTTGATATAATTATTACAAACAATTTTATTGTTCATTGGTCATTTTGTGTGTGTGTCCATATGTAAATGACAAGCCAGTCTTAGAAGCAGCCCCCTGACTTTTAGAGCTTACAAACATAGTAACTGCTGTAGCACCTAATCAAAAGCTGCCATCCTCAGCATTATGCCCGGTGTGTGTTCCTCACAGCAGTCCTCAAGAGGAGGATTTGTTTAATTCCCTGCTGACCCTGGAAAATCATCATACAGTTTAAATTGAAATGACTCCCTTGCCACTGTAACTTCTGACCCAAAACAGTGGCCATTTGCCAGCAAACTTCAAAACAGCATGAACGTGTGAGAAGGCTTATTATTGGTGTCTGTATGGCAGCCACCCCGCTTACCCTTTCTGCTTGTAGTTTGGCCCTGCTATTCCTACCCAACCCTGAAGCTGAGATGTAGAGAAGATGGGTACCTTTAGATTACAGCCAGCACTGCAGGTGGCAGCTTAACCCTCTTATAGGCAAATCCTGGCTGCTCTACTTCAATCTAACTCCCTTATAATAACCTGGGAAAGCAGCGGAAGGTAGGCTAAATGCCTGGGCTCCTGCACCGATGTGGAAGACTCCAAAGAAACTGTTGGCTTCAATCTACCACAACCTCAGCCATTACAGCCCTTGGGAAGTGAACCAATGGATGAAAGACCTCTGTCTGTCTCTCCCTCTTTCTCTCTCTCTCTCCCCCTCTCTCTCAGAGAGAGAGATTTTGTGTGTGTGTGTGTGTGTGTGTGTGTATGCACTCACGTGAGTCTTCCTCTCTATTCTTTCTCTGCATAACTGCATTTCAATTAAGTAAAATAAATCTGAAAAAAAATATATAGGCCATCTTGCATAGAATCTTATATGGAGGCCTAAAGCAGTTTGCATACCTGTAGCAAGTGCTTCTGTGTTGAGCTTCTGAAGCTCAAGAAATTTAGTGCAGGAAGAGATTGGATGGAAGCTTAAGGTAGTTGTAGAGCGAAGGTCCTTCTAAAAACTCTTTTCTCTGTTTTTCATTTCCCATCTTTTTTCTTCTTCTCCAGATACTTTCGTGCTAATGTTAACAATAACCAAAGGGAAAAAATAGTGAATTCCCTGATCATTTGTTGTTTATTACAATTTTGACTTATTTTCTTTTGACTGTCAAACATGAATATATTATGCTGGTGGGCAGAAATCAAATTGTTCAGTCCTTCTCTAAAATTGCTAGTTTTGGTTGACTACAATTAGATCTCATCAATTACTCTCCTTTCAAGTTTGTCACTTTCTTTTTCACCTAAAGTTGTACTTTACTTAATGTAGTTATATAGCCGTAGTTTGGGGCATGACTAGGAGCAAAGAATTTTAAAATGTAAGTTTACATAAGCTCTTCTATGTTTAAAACCATTCTGGTTGTTCTTTTTTTCATGTTAAAATTGACAAGCTTTATCTTTAGCTTTGTCCTTAAATTATACTTTTTAGATTTCTCTTAGTGCGGTTAGTTTTGAAAAAAAAAAAACACATCCTTTTTTTCATTCCTAATCCAGTCCATACATCGAAGCAGTCTGCTCCTGTGAACACCCTTCTTCATGTTCTTTGAACTAGGGTTCCTAATGGTGGGTTGTTTTCCTGCAAGTAAATCACTAGGATCGATAAGATCCTGAGAAGGCTCAATACTGTTTAGCTCCTCTTTCCCACGTCCCTTTCCAGGACTGCCTATATGTCATTCAGGTGCAATGGTATTAAGTTTCTTGGAAAATATAAAATACAAGAAGAGGTGACTACAAAAAATTATGAAGAATGCCTGTAATACTACGTGTAGTGTGTACACTGAAGCATTTCTTTGTGCTTGTAAAATTTGTTTTCTTGCTCATGTTTCCAATGGCCTAAGCAAGGGGGACTTTTGCATTGCTATTTCAAACCACCAATAGCCAATTCAGAAGTCTCACTGTTGTTTATTTAAAATGATGACTTGATGTAACCATCACAAAAAACCTGACTATACTGATGGATAATGTCTGTCACATCAGCAGCAAATGCTATTTCTTGACTTCTCATTTCATGGCAAGCATCAATTCATGAAACTAATGTTTACTGAGAACCTGTGGTGTGCTCAACACCTTTCCAGGCACGTAACCATTCTGTGAATGAAGACAGTGCTGCATATTTAAACTTTTCTCTTTTTGCTCTGTCACTTTTCTTTCAAACACTATATGTACTTTCCTTATTGTTTAAGAGTTACGTATTGTCTGGAGGTTCTACATAATAAATAAGGAAAGAGAAGACTTAAACAATGCTGTAAACAAACTCTCAGACATCCACAGAATACTTTACCTTAAAACAGGAAACTATACATTCTTTTTTTAAAAAAAAAAAAGATTCATTTATTTTTTTATTACAAAGTCAGATATACAGCGAGGAGGAGAGACAGAGAGGAAGATCTTCCATCTGATGATTCACTCCCCAAGTGACCACAAAGGCCAGTGCTGCGCCAATCTGAAGCCGGGAACCAGGAACTTCCTCCAGGTCTCCCACGTGGATGCAGGGTCCCAAGGCTTTGGGCCGTCCTCGACTGCTTTCCCAGGCCACAAGCAGGGATCTGAATGGGAAGTGGGGCTGCCGGGATTAGAACTGGCGGCCATATGGGATAATGGCACATTCAAAGCGAGGACTTTATCCGCTAGGCCATTGCGCCAGGCCCAAAAATATACATTCTTAAGTGAACATGGAGCAGTCTCCAGAATATACCATATACTAGGCCATCATCTCAGTAGACGTAGGTAAAAGCATTTGACAAAATCCAAAACCCTTTTATGATTAAAAAAAAAAAAAAAAAACAAAACTCAACAATCTAGTAATAGAAACTTCCTCAGCCTAATTAAAGCATTTCCAAAACCATGCACCTAACATCGTCTTTAGTGGTGAAAGGTGGGATGTTTTCTCTCTGAGCTGAGCAATGAGGCGCAGGTGTCCCCTTTTACTATTCCTGTTCTGTGGGAGCTGCTAGTCAGTATTGTTAGGGGAGAAAATGAAACAAAAGCCTTCTGGAAAGGAAGAGATGAAGCGATCTCTAGCCTCACAGGACATGATCTTATATAGGAAACCCTAAAAAACACGCTAAAGATTATTATAGCAAATAAATAGTAATGTAGAGTTGCATGCTTAATTTGATCAAATTACTTGTATTTCTGTACACTTCTAAAGAACAATCCAAAGAAGAAATTAAGAAAACAGTTTCATGTACATTTGTTTAGAAAAAATGTACTTAGAAATACATTTAACAGAAGAAGAGGAACCCAGTGAAAACTATAGAAACACTGTTGAAAAATCATTGAAATAAGTGAAAAAATGTTATGCTAATGAATTGTAGGATTTAATATTGTTAACAATGAAATATGCCCCCAAATAGATACAGATTCAGCTTAATCCTCAAAATCCCAACTGACTTCTTTGAAGAAACTGATAAATTTAAAATTAATATGGAATTACAAGAGATTCAAAATGTCCAAAATCATCTTGAAAAGAAAAAAAAAATGATTTCCAAATTGATGGAAAAGCAATAGTGGCCAAGACAATGTTGTATTGGCAATAAGACAAATGTGTAATCAATGAAACAGAATTGAGAGTTCAAAAATAAACTCATACTTTTTTTTTTTTGGTAAACTGTTTTTCAGCTGGGGCACTAAGATCATTCATTAGTAAAATAGCATTTTTTTAAATTATGCTAGAGCCACAGGATCTCTACATGCCAAAGAATGATTGAATGCGTACAGCATTGTTGCATGCATACTTTTCACAGAGTATATACAAAGTTTTACCAGTTTGAAAGTTAAATATAAGAGCTAAAACTATCAAAGGAGTTAGATTTTTGTGACCTCGGATTTGGCAGTAGTTTCTTAGACATGACTCCAAAGCAACAAAAGATGAAGTGATAAATGATGATGTTAGAATTGGTGCTTCAAAGGATACTTTCAAGAAATTGAAAAAGACATCCCACAGAATGGGAGGAAGTATTTGCAAATCATATATCTGATGAGGGACTTTTTTTTTAGAATATATAAAGACATTAACAGTAACAAAGATAAGGATAATTTTAAATAGACAATTTCAATAGTCATCTTCCCCAAGAATGTACACAAATGGCTAATAAATACATGAAAGAACTCATCAGTTGTCATGGAAATACAAATCCAAAACCACAGTAAGAAAGATAGCAATCATGGTCATAATCAAAAAGACATAACAAATGTTCACAAGGGTATGGAGAAATTGAAACCCTGATACACTGCTAGTGGGAATATAAAATGGTGCAGCTACTTTATTTCATAGCACTTCCTGAAACAATTAAGCTTAAAATTACTGAATGGGGCCCAACGCGATAACGTAGTGGTTTAAGTCCTCGCCTTGCACACATTTGGATCCCATGTGGGCCACCGGTTCTAATCCCTGCAGTCCTACTTCCCATTCAGCTCCCTGCTTGTGGCCTGGGAAAGCAGTTGAGGATGGCCCAAAGCCTTGGGACCCTGCACCTGCATGGAAGACCCAGAAGAGCTTCTGGCTCCTGGCTCCTGGCTTCGGATTGGCTCAGCTGCAGCTGTTGCAGCCACTTGGGGAGCGAACCATCGGACGGAAGATATTCCTGTCTGTCTCTCCTCCTCTCTGCATGTCCACCTTTCCAGTAAAAATAAATAAATCTTAAAAAAAAGAATTACTGTATGATCCAACACTTGCACTTCACAACATATGCCCAAGAGATATGAACACATTTTCTACACAAAAGCTTGTACATAAATGTTTATAGCAGCATTATTTATAATTGCCAAAAACTGGAAGTGACCCATATGTCCATCAACTTTTGAAAGGATAAACAAACAAATCTGTTAGATTCTTACAATAGGTTATTACTCAGCCTAATATATAAGCTGCAGTATGAATGAGTCTTAAAAACACTACGCTGAGTCAGAGAGCCGGTCAGAAGCCACATATCATTCCGTCATATCATCCACAATCCGTCTATAAGAGATGTACAGATCAGGGATATCTATAAGACAAAATAGAGCAGCGACTGCATAGGGTTGGGAATGCCAGCTTGGGAAGGGTGATAGCTAAAGGATATGGGATTCACTTTTGAGGTGACGGATTGTTCTGGACTAGTGATGATTGTAGATGTCTGGATGTAAAACCACTCAATTGTTTACTTTAAAAGAATTGTGCCGTATGTGAATTACATTTTAATAAAGGTAATTTTAGAAATCAGTTGAAAGAATGGGGTCTGTGAGGGAAAGGATGTTCCCAGGTGATGCTCGTGGGGTTAGGTGGCAGTTTTAGTCAGGTGAGCTGCAGATACTTTAGCACCGCCTGGAGGAAGGCAGTCATGTGCGTATCTAGGGGAACAGCATTTTCCAGGCAGATAAGAGCATGTGCAGAGAGTAGCCAGGAGGCCAGAATGGTTAATGTGATGTGAGGAATGAGGATAGAGTCAAGATATGAGGTGAAAGAATAAAGGGGGCTATGATCCACAAAGATGTTAGTGAAATATTGTACGCTTCCTGGCTTTTCAAAGAACACAGAACGAGTCTCGCTTCACTGTGTATTTGTGGGCATCAGCCCTTAGCTGGTTTCTAAAGCCCAGAGACTAGAAGCAATGAGTGGAGGATGAGAACCAACAGGACAAGCATCAAGCACGAGGCATTTTAAAATTAAAACAAAGAAGCAGTCAGAGAAGGGAATGTGAGTGAGTGGAAGAGAAGCAGCAAGGAAAGGTGGTGTCTTAGAAGGCCAGAGGAGGAAGCATTGAGGCAAAGAGTTGCCAGCTGTGTAAGAATGAAACTACTGATACAGCTGAGGACTAAAGGTTGTGCTTCACAGCTTGGGATCATTGATGATGCTGAGAAGAGCAGCTTTTCCTGAGTGGCAGCGAGGAAGCCCGATTATAGTGGGTTTAAGAAAGTATGGAAGGAGAAATTGCCAACCGTGTAAACACGTGACCTCTCTGAGAAAAATGCTGCTGCCAGGGGCAGCAGAAAGCTGGCCCTGCAACCAATGGGAAGAAAGTTTGCTCCGTAAAAGCCTATACATGTGTTTGTACAATGGTGGAGAGGCCCGCTGTAGAGCGAGAAAATAATGATCACCCCTACAGGAAGGGTCGAACTGGCACACGGAGGGAAGGAACTGACCACGTTGGTGGAAGGAAGCCTTTCGTCAGCCAGGAGGCAGAGCACTGAGCCCCCGGAAGGCATAGGACAGGAGCATCTGCGGAGGCTGCTAATTAAATCCTCACACCAAGCCTGTGAGTTAGACCCTATCATGATCCTATTTCCAGAGGCAGAAACAGCCGCTATGTGAAGTTATTACATCAGCATTACACAGGATTATCCATAAACTGTAGAAGACCACGTGCGTGATTGGAGGATGTGAGCACTGTTGTTGGTGTCTCTGATAACTGAAAACATCTTGATTCTGTTTTGTTTATCTGAGAAAGCAAACACAGAATCTGTGCCTCCCTTTTTACCTCCTGTCCAGGAAAAAGGATTTTGGCAAATGTTTTCCTGTTTTTTAAATTACAAATTTTTTCAAAAAATGTCCTCAGAAGTGGCCAGAAAGCTGTCTAGTGCTCTGTAGTCACTTGTTGTCTTTTGAAAGAGTTGTTGGGAGAGATAAAACAGATAAGGCCTCCATTCCTTCATGATCCCTATAAGAGTCTAAGCTTTTTCTGTCTCAGACTGTGGCTGTGGCACTGTTACTGACTGTAATCTCTTTCTACTTGCTAAGCCTGCAGCTTCTGCTCAGAAAGTTCCCAGCCCTAATGGAGGCTACTGCTTGATGCAGTTCCAAGAAAAAGACCACTAGGTTTTAATAAGGCTCATGAAGGGAACTTGAGCATACCAGCTAGATGAGTAAGCAAAAGAAGGAAATTTTTAATTTTTATTTTTTTAAATATTTATATAATTAAGAGGGATGAGCAGTTAGGCCCCCAGTTAGAGTGCGGAGGGTAAGGTATGGAGGAAAGTGAGTGGGACAAATGTTTCAGGATTTTTTTTTCCTCGTATGTCCATAGGGAAGGATGGGGAGGGAGCCACCGCTTGCTGTCAAACTAAATTAGCAACTGGGGATGGAGGACAGTCTTTTGATGACACCTTAAAGACCTCAATGTTGGGAAGAGTGTTCTAAGAGTGTTGTTATTCTGAGATGCTGTTGGCTTCATTGCACCAGGGTTAAGAAAATCTTTCCAAAGTCTATTGGTTGATAAAGTCTATATTAGTGCCACCACAGACCCAGGCACATGCTGCTAGCTTGGCCAGGAGAATTGTCCAACCTGTTCTACTTTCCATTGTCTGGTGAGGCAGTTGGCATCCCCTGCTGGCTTAGATGAGCTCCTATATACACGTGGTCATGTTGTCCACTGCACAGGCATCAGCAACTGAAGAGGTCCAGTCTTTATACATGCATGGCAAGCTGGGACCACACATCCTGTGATTTTTCTGGGGTGTCAGGGATCTGAATTGAGCAGTCTAGTCAGAAATACCTCAAGAAATCTTGCCTGGGGTGGTGACCTACAACTTGACATTTGTGTACGCCAGCCAACACATACCAGTGGATGCTGTCTGATCAGTTCTGCCCCAGCCCATACCTCACATGAACTGACAGGTGCTGCTACCCAGCCCAGCCAACCCACCACAGACCCAGCCCTCACGCATACCAGCAGGTGTTGTGGCCTAGTTGGGGCAACTCCCAAAAACCTCCACCAGGCCCACCCCTAGCCCCAGTTTTTGCATGTGCCAGCCTCTACGGCAGCCCAGCTAAGCCCAGCTTACATCTCATCTAGCTCTCAGGCACACCCATGGTAGCTGTGGCCAACCTGTCCCCATACCCATCCCTCACATATGCCAATAGGTATCACCACCTTGTCTCACCTGATCTATCCCCAGCCCTGGTTTTCATGCTCATGAGAAGGAGGTACAGCCTAGCAAGGGAGTGCCCACAATTCCCCTGCCAGGCATGTTCCCAGCCCTGGATCTTGTACCTGTCAGGGGGTACTGCAGTCTAGCCTGACATGACTCACACCCAGTTCTGGCACTTGCCAGCTGGTGCGGCTCCCTAGCCTGACTGACCTGAACCTATTTTGGCTCTCATGCATGCCAGAAGGTACAGTGAACTAGCCCAGCAAGGCTTGTGCCCAGTCTAGCTTTCACATTCACCAGTGGAAGTAGCAGCCCAGCAAGTTCCCTTACTAGGAAGTTCCCCAAAGTTCCCCTACTGGGGGAACTCCCAGCTCTGGGTCTTGGTTATATCAGCGGATGCTACAACTGAATCTGAGATAGCCCGTCCCGGTTTCAGCATTTGTGAGCAGTTACTACAATGGCTCAGCTTGGCCTGCCCTTAGTCCCAGCTCTTGCCAATGGATATAGCAGCCTAGCATAGCCTGGCCTATGCCCAGCCTTCGTGTGATGTTGTGGTCCAACTCAGCCTGGTGTGTGCCCTCTTCTGGCTCTTGTAACTTATGGGCATGCCAATGTAAGCTATGGGCTGGCCCAACCCAATCCATCCTCAGACCCAACTCACATATGCCAATGGGCGTTGCAATCCAGCCTAGCCTGCCCTGCCTTGCCCTCAGCTGTGGTTCTCTATGGCCTGGCAGAGGAGTTCCCCAAGTTCCTCTACCAGGCCTGCTCCCAGCCCCGGATCTTGTGTATTCCAGCAAGTGCTGCAGCCTAGCCAAGCCCAGCCCCACACTTATTCAGGTTTTCACAAGCACTAATGGGTACTGGAGCCCAGTGTGGTCTTACCCACTGCCAGATACAGCCACACTCATTCCACTGGGTGCTGCAGCCTTGTCCAGCCTGTCCTCTCACAGCCTTAGCTCTCACACTCACCAGTGGGAGCTGCAACCCATCCGGGGAGTCTCCAGAATTCCCCTAGCAGGCCTACTCCCAGTCCTGGGCATTTCCTATACTGGTGGGTGCTTAGACCCAGCCTGGCATGGCCTGCCCACAGTCTCAGCTTTCACTGGTGGGTGTTGCAGCCTAGCCCAACCAGGAGCAGCCCACACTCTGTCCTTGCTCTCATGTGTGCCAGCAGGTGCTAAGGGCTGGCCCAACCTGGCCTGTCTCCAGACCAACCACGCACAAATGCTGATGAGTCCTACAGCCTTGGCTGGCCAGGCCTGTCCCCAGCCTAGGCTCTTGTGCTCCCCAGCAGGTGCTGTGGCTTAGTAGGGGAGTTCCCTAAGTTCCGCTACAAGGTTTGCTCCCAGACATGGATCTCACACGTGCTAGCAGGTGCAGTGGCCCTGCTTGGCATGATCTGCCCTCAGTCCTGGCCTTTGCATGTATCACTGGGCACTCCAGCCTGGCACCACTTGACCTCCTTCCAGCCCTAGTTCCTGTGAGTGTCAGGAGGCTCCTGTAGGTGAGTTGTGTGACTAGTCTGGCTCAACCAGTCACCACACCAAGCTCTCCACATAAATTGGCAGATGCTGTAGACCCACAAAGTGAGCCCTCTCAAAAGTCAAAATAGAATCTGTCCCCAGATCTGGTTCTCTTGTGTGCTAATAGGTGCTGTGACCCAAATGTGGTCCACCTCTGCTCTGACACCCATAGACAGGTACTGCATCCTAACACAGTCAGCTATGCCTCCCATTCCTGGCTTTTGTGTGCATCAAAGGGAAATGGTCGATGCTATTTAGCCCAACCCAGGTCTCCTACAAGGACAGATGTCTTGACTAGACCTAGACATGCCCACCGGTTCTCCCCTCTAGAAACCACTCCATCTCAGCTCCCTCACCTAAGTTGCAAGTGCAGTGGCCCAATTCATGGAAAACTGCAGAAGTCATTCCTTCCATGACAAACATGCCCTTAGCCTCTCCTGCACCATTACACCCGCAAACCCTCTTCCCCAGGCAATCTGCAGCCACCCTCGCCTGGGGACCGTGGCAGCATGTCAGCATTCCCTGTCTTCCCTACATAGCTTTAAAAAATTAAATATACAATACATAAGTAACTATGCTGGCATACTGGTATAGTTAACACAAATTTGGCATTAATCAGGTCCAGAATGCCCACCAGCTACTGGCTGCTTTTCTCCCAGCAGTGTAACACTTGCCTAGGTACAAGACAACCTAGGCAGTTGCCTACAGCTGGGGGAGGAGGGAAAATTGTTTGAAAGCACACAATATTGTTCTGTGACATATTGTGAACTTAAAATATATTTATATTAATATTGTCTATAGGTCCTTTCCAGTCTCAGAAAAAGAACTTTTTCCACAAAATTGTCAGCAAATATAAGCACAAAAAGGAGAAGCCTAATGTTCCGGAAAAAGGTATTGGTGCCTTCCACCCTCCGTTAAGGTTTTGTGGCTGCCTCTATTGTGAATCCATCTCTAAGGAATGCTTCTGTGCACTGCCTTTGCCTTCTCCCCTGTGCTTGCTTCAGTGCCATTCGCTCCCAGCGCTGGCATTTTCATTCATTTTAGACTCTGCAGCTAATTGCAGATCTACTTCATTGAGATTCCCATTCAAATCTGTATTTGTCTCTATTTTCAGAGCCCCAAATGATCCCAAAACTGCGGCTTTTCTCATCTACATCTTGTGAATTGTGTAATTTAGTACTCTTAGCCTCTTACCCATTTATTTTCTTTGACTGTTCTCATTTTTCTCACATTTGGCAACCCTTCAGCCCATGGCCACACTCACCTGCTTCCTTTCACATTCATGTGAAAGCCCCAACCTTCCTGTACTTCCTCTGATACTTCAGGGTTCTTGTGGACCTTTTTTTCTGCTCCTAAGTCATAACCCTTCTCCGCCATCTGTAGAACAAGTTGTTTGCCAGACACGTCTGCCCACCTCCTTCAGTCACACACTGTTATTTCCAGAGGACACTGGGGACTTTCCTGCACTCTGCTGCTCCCGCCAGCCCCTTTGCTCTGAACATCTGTGTCATTGAACGATCTTGATGGACCCTTGAACCTCTTGAGGGTTCATCTCAAGATCTCAGAGTTCAGGACTCCTTTTCTTCTTTCATGTTTTTAATAGATTAAACCTTCCCATCTGGCTCAGTAGAGCCACAAGGCCTGGAAGCTGGGCTTTCTTTAGCAGCTCCCTGCATGTTAGCATCGTGACTGCCATGAGCCTACTCACCTGATGCCAGTTTGCATCCAACTTGCATGGCCAGTGTGAAGCATTTCATATATCTTAAAATGAGGCTTTAAATGCAGCGATCTTCTCTGTGTAGATGTATGTGTCTGTGTGTTCCTGTAACTTTTTACTTAAGTGGTTTTAATTTTCACTCATACATGGGCTTCATAGTTCTGTTTTCTATAATATTAGCGTTTTTTCCCTTTCTCTTAGTAAAGAGACATTATTCTGAGCTAAACATGTCAGCTTTTGTTTTTACGGGTCTTCAGAAGGTTAATATGATTACACAGAAATCTGAGAATATTTCCTAAAACAAAAATGTGTTCTTTTTAAATTCATGTCCTGTGTGGTCTTATTTTATTAGCAAATGCCAGTTTCAGTATTGAAAATGAAATAAAATTCTGCTTCATTTGTGTGACGCTTCATATTTAGGTTATTGTGTATAGTGTCTTATTTTTTGTGCTCTGTGTGTGTTCTAAAAGTATGGTTTCACTTTCCTTTCTTTTTCTGTCACTGTTTTTAGGAAGTGGGGATAAATGGTCAAACAAGCAAATCTTCTTGGATGCCATTCACCCTACAGAAGGTAAAAGAAGTCACATTCATTTTTTAATTTGATATTCCAAGCCAGAAATGGCATAATTTTTAGAGGCCAGAAAGCCTTATTTTGCAGTGGCTTGCACCAGTAGATCAGACCACTGTGTTTATAGTTAGGTTGGAGTGTTTTTCCCTTCTATTTTGTCTGTAATTTTATGATACAGTTCCTTAGGCTCTGGGATTTCCCTTATCACACCCCCAAACTTCTCCCCCCACCACTGATTGACCCTTTATTATTACAATAGTATAGTCCTTCATAAGCAGTCGTAAGTCTATCATTCTGTTATTTAAGTGTGTCCTGACATTGCTGGTACAGACAATGGCAGACAGTCCAGCATCCTATTGTCAAGATATATCTAACAGTTTCATTGGAGTCCGTCTTTGACTTGGAAGTAGAAATGCATGCTGCATTGTATCTTCACATCTGGATATAATGGTCTCCATTACGCCATCACTATACATTCCCTTAATGAGAAGCCATAAAACAAAATCAACAACAGGAATAAAGTTTAAAAAAATTACAACATGAAGCTAAATAACATGCTACCAGTTAACTAATATCATCATTGAAGAAATGAAAAAGAAAATAAAAAACCTTCTTGGAGAAAAGGATACTACTGTATGACCTGTGAGTCAGTGAAGACTCTAATAAAAGAAACTATTATGAAAAAAATGAAAATTAAAACAAAAAATCAAAACCCGTGAGTTACAGTCAAAACAATATTGAAAGGGCTATTGATCTTATATTTTGCATGAAGGTTGCCTTATATCAGTAGAATATGATATCTGTCCTTTTGGAATTGACTTATTTCATTGAGTATAACATTCTCTAGTTGAGATCATTTGATTGCAAATGGTAGAATTTCATTCTTTTTCAAAGCTAAGTAGTATTCCATGGAGTAGATATACCACAGTTTCTTTATCCACTCCTCTTTAGACGGGCATCTGGATTGTTTCCATGTCTTTGCTGTTATGGATTGTGCTGTTATAAATATAGGATTATAGATCTCTTTCTCATATGCCAATTTCATTTCCTCTGGATATTCCTAAAAGCGGGATAACTGGGTCATATGGCAGGTTTATTCACAGTTCTGTTAGTATTCTCCATACTGACTTCCATAGTAGTTGTACTAGCCTACACTCTCACCAGCAGTGAAGAAAGGTACACATCTACACCAGCGGGTGTCGGTAGCAGAGTACTGAATGTAGGTCAGCCTCGCTGGAATTAAGTGGTACCTCAATGTGATTTTCATTCATATCTCCCTAATGGCTAGGGAGCTGAGCATCTTTTCGTATGTCTATTAGCAATTTGAATTTGTTCTTTCAAAAAATGTCTGCTCATTTCCTTCTCCTGTTTATTCAAAGGGGTGTTTGTTATGCTGTCACTGGGTTTCTGAAGCTCTTTGTTAATTCTGGATATTAGTCTCCTTTCGGTTGTGTAGTATGCAGATTTTCTCCGATTCCATTGGTTGCTTCTTCACTTTGTTGATTGTTTCCTTTGTTGTACAGAAGCTTTTTAGTTTGATGTAGTCCCATTTGTTTATTTTGGCTTTGACTACTTGTGCTTTTTGGTGTCTTTTTCAAGAAGTTTCTCCATTCCTGTATCTTGGAGAGTGAATCCTATGTTTTCCTCTAATAGTTTGATGGTTTCTGGATGCAGATTTAGGTCTTTGATCCATTTAGAGCTGATTTCTGTATAAGGTGACAGGTGGAGGTCTTGCTTTGTACCTCTGCAGGCTGCTCTCCAGTTGCCCCAACAGCATTTGTTGAAGAGACTAAGTTTTTCCCCAGGATTGTTTTCAGTTTTCTCATCAAAAATTAGCTGGCTATACATGTGTGGGCTCTGCTCCGTCCTATTCTGTTCCATTGATCTTCTCGGTTTCTGTACCAGGATCAGACCTATTTTTGGACTATTTAAAAACTTTTGTTTTTTTTTTTAAGATTAGTTTACTTGAAAGGCAAAGTCACAGAGAGAGGAGAGACAGAGAGTGAGAGAGATCTTCTATCCAAATGGCTGTCGCGGCTGGATCCAGGCCCATTCAAAACCAGAAGCCAGAGAATTTTTTGAGTCTCCCATTTGTGTGCAGGGTCCCCACTACTTAGGCCATTCTGTGTTGTTTCCCAGGTGTATTAGCAAGAAGATGGGTCAAAAGTGGAGCACCCAAAATATGAACTGGCACCTATATGGGATGTTGGCACCAAAGGCAGCAGCTTTACTTGCTCCCCACAGTGCCAGGTCTGCATTGTAATCTCTTTTGTCTTTTCTGGTAAAAACAAGTTTCTGCCTTTAAGAACTACTTTATAAGTAGTTCCAAGAATTTAGGAGACTTATTATTGGTGATATTTAATTTTATATATTAGCAGTGCTTGTGGAATAAGACTTGGAAACCATGTACTTTAAAAAATGCATGCCTTGCTTAATACAGAGTGTGCATGCTCATTTTATGTGTACAGGAAAAAGGAATCAATTTGGGAATCAGAAAATTACCTGTAATTAAAAATGACCTTTTTGGTTGTTTGTTTTCATACCATCTCTAGCACTCAGTTGTTTGAGTGGTGACAATGTGCTCTGCGAATTAAATAAGTCCTTTACTTCATCCTGTCTCACCTATGGCCAAGTCACTGCTTATTAAAACTTTGTGTTGCAAAGTATAAATATAGAGGAACAGAAAATGAAGACATAATTTTGACATGTGTAAGCAATCCCATGCGAAGGTTTGACAGGGATTGTTTGTAGCTGATGCTTGTAATGAAAATGTTGATTCAACGGAGGTTGTGCAGTTGTTCAGCTTTCTGACTTCTGTTAACATGGATGGCTTAAAGTTCACCATGCCTTACCCCATCCTGTGTGTAATGCCTTGTGGTTCACTTTTTCTCCTTTGAAAATATCAGAAATCTTGGTGTGCTTAGTAATACAACTGAGGCTTAAATGCTATGCTTATCATCTCTTTTATGTATTTTCCTCTTTGCTTTAAAAATCAAAATGATTAAATAACTTCACATATTTAAAAAAAGATTGCCCAAGGCTCAGTATTAAAAGTTTCTGATATGCCAAGATCTACCTCTGTCATTGTGTTTGTTTCTACCCAGTTATCATATCGCATAACCTTTCCTTAAAGGTTTCTAGTTGTAATAATTAATGACTATTAATATTTAATGCCAGTTGATATTTGTAGTGGGTAAATACATACAGATGATACATATTTACATTTTTTGCATACATATTTTGTTTTGAATTTCACATTGATGGCAACCCTAGTGAATTAAGAAGGACTTCTCAGTCCCAAAGGTATGGGAAAGAATTAAAGAGCACTCAACAAAAGCAGAAAAGAAAGAGATCAGAACTATCCACTTTAGCACAGTGACCTACAGTTTCAATTTTTCAGGCTTGTCTGCAGTGTTTCAACCTTCATTTGCTTCAGGTATTGAAAATACAAATGGTATTTTCAACTAAATAATCTTTAGGCTAGGGATATTCATCCGATTCATTTCTTTACAGCGTATACATCGATTACACAGGAAACACCTTTGTTTATAGTTGGCTTTGCAAACCAGACCCACAGAGCCCAGTCTAACTTGGTCTCTTCTCTTAAATTAGAGGTGTGCAACTAACTATAAATGGATCCTATATATGGATCATTCATTTGATTTTTTTTTTCTGTGTTCCATTCAGTTTCTGACTGTTGTTTTAGTTCATGCGAGGCCAACCAAAGGCTGCAAGATTCTAGATCTGCCTTTGCTCATTTCAGAACATGTTTGAATTACCCAGTTGGATTGACTTCACAACTCTGGAGCACTTTAGTAGCTTCCCAGGACATAAGTACAGTGCTGCTCCCCGACTCCCACCCTCCCTCAAACCCCTCACTCTACGTTTTGTGCGCAGTTTGGAAAACAGAAGTCTCTTATTGCTACATCCTAATGTGGCTACAGGAGTGAACTGGCAGTATCACTCTCAGATGATCCGCTTACAAATGTGTTATAGTTATTGCTGAGTATAAAAACTAGCCCTGCGGACTTGTTCCACAGTGCTTGAGTAGTTTTGTGTGTTCAATTAAAAGCTGTAAAAGAATTGACTAATTTGCTTTAGGATGACAAAGCCATTCTTTCCTCACATTTCCATTAGTGTGGCATTGGGGATGAGGGTGCTGGTTTTGCACTCTTTTTTGGCTTGTTTCCCTCATTGAGCCCTTTTTCAGCTGATGTCTGTCAGCTGGGCTTTGCTTGCTTTTCCTGTGTTGTGGGATTTGAAATCACTGCTTGGTCCTCATATCCCTCTTTCTTTGATGCACTGGTCTTCCCTGATTCTCGCTGTCTCAAGCAGTTTCTGTCTGAGGGCTGTTCTGCGTTTAGATCACCACACATAGGACAGCATGTTCTGGGCTTAACCCCTCAGTCAAAGCATGGAACGGGGACCCTATCTGACCTTAGAAATTCCGGCATGGTCATTTCCCATATGTTTTACAAACATGGATGATTGTAGGGCCCGTGATTATTTCCTGATTTGGTAGTTTAAGAGGAGACTTCTCAGCAAGTCTTCTTCTCAGCCTTTGTATTCTTTGCTGCCGCTTCTTGATTTACTCCTTTTCAGTTACACAGTCTATTGATTTTTAAGTTTTCAGTATCATTGAAATCTTTGGGCCAGCCTGCTTTTGATTCTCCTATCCCTAGGCTACTGGCTGTTAGGGCT
This sequence comes from Ochotona curzoniae, assembly GCF_017591425.1. Taxonomy (NCBI): domain Eukaryota; kingdom Metazoa; phylum Chordata; class Mammalia; order Lagomorpha; family Ochotonidae; genus Ochotona; species Ochotona curzoniae. Next base: position 101,231 of record NW_024466919.1, read on the forward strand.
TTCCCTCATTCCATTGTGCTCATAGGCCTGCATTGTACCTCCTGTTTGCAATCCCTTTCAGCCATGGCCTGGCTTCTCATTGTGTTTTTACAACAATTTTTTCTGGGACAAACAAGAATAGAAGCAACCACTGGGGAGAAATGAAACCATCTGAGAGCTCACCACTAAGAAACAAAAAACAAAAATACCACAGTGCTTGTCAAAGTCATGTTCTTCTCCAACCCCTTTCTGCCATGGACTATATGCTTGTTTTGTCCTAATTGTAGCTATGTGGCAAAACTTACATTGTTTTAGGGCTTGATGGCTGCTTAAGAGCTAGGCTAGTTCGACCTTCATCTTCCATAAAGGAACTGAGACCTTTATGGTGTCACTTCAAGAATAGAATTCTATAATTTCTACTTTCTCATTCGAGGTCTCTGTATAGAAATCAGGTCATCTTTCCCAACTCACTTGGCCTTTTTGTAGTACCCATGCCTTTGCTTTTGCCTTCTCAGTTCTTCTTTCTGTAAGAAGTTCTTTGGATATAGGATACCTTTCATCTTTGGTTCCCTGCTATACCTTTATTTCCCTCATTCTGGGTTTTTCAGGCAGGAAGGAGAAGGGGGAAGATGTTATGCTCTTTCTAGAATGTTGATCTGTAAGAGAGTGGTCATGTCTGAGATGGGTACAAGGCTCCATAAGTAAACAGAAGGGACAACTAATAGATTTGGATATGAAACTAGAAATGTAGAAATTCTGAATGTGCAGAAGTTATTTAATACTCATTGTAAGTTCTGATTCTGATTTCTTCTTACAGGAGGTTTTGAACTTTAAGGCTATAGCACAGTCATGGGACACATTATCTTTTATTTTGCTAGGAACTTTTATTAGTTTTTAAACTAAAACAATTATTAAAATATATACTACCACTGACCTCTGTTAAGCCAAATATTAAATTATAAATAAGTGATATTACCTAAATTGTAGATTTACAACTTTAAAAGGAACCTTTCTTTCTGATTTTTAATTACTTATGCAAAAAAGGTGTTTGGGAACTTTGCCAAATAACTTTTTAAATAACTGTTATCCTAAACCTGTCCCCACACAACCCATCTGTTATGCAATATTGAGGTCAGACCAAGCCACAAATGATGGTGTGATTTCTGCTTTATATACTTTCTTTTGAATAATTACAATTATTTCCCACTTGTTTTGGAATGTGAAATCTGGGATCAACTTCTTTTCAGGTGCCTTGATTTCCAGGGCCAGAGATTGTATTAATTCATGGCCTTTCTTTATCAGAAATGGACCTAAATCTACTAAAGCTAGTTTATAATTTTAAAATGAGGTTTAACAAGTACATCTTTTTCAAACCCAGAGTTACTCTTGCTCCTTATCTCCCTTCTTAGTCTTTGCTTTCTATGTTACATATACGTCAATAACATCCTTCAGACCCACCTTACAAGTTCCTTTAGTTATTCTCCAGGCTTAGTTTTCTCAGAGTTTGTCATGAGATCTGAATATCCTGATAAACATTCTCCTCTTATATTTCAAAATTATTTCAGTGTCTCTCCTAAGAGCTTGGCTAGAAAAACACTTCTCCTCCCTACCTAAAAGCCTTTAAAGTTGTTTTAATCTTAATCATGAAAATTGATTTTGTGCATATATCCCTAAATATTTACTAAACTCATATTTGCCTATTCTTTTTGTTGTTGTTTTCTCTTTCATTTTTGTTGCATTTTTTTTTAACTTTTAAATGAAGGGAATAGGAAGGGTGAACTCCCAAGAAGGGAAGCAAATAAGGAGAAACACAGACATTCCAAATATATTTAAACTGGGATTAAGGACTTAGCAGAAAGGTTACTTCCTTAATCTTGATGCAGTGATTGAGCATGTAAGAGAGTGCGGTCATGATTGATTGTGTTGCAGCTTAGGAACCTAAAACTGGCTTCTCTGTGAGCTGACTTGACATACAGAACTTCACTAAACATATTTACCCTGTCCTGGAATTCCATGAATTGGAGAGTTTCATTTATGTGCTGTCTTTACCAGTATTTCCCCTGTCCTTTCTAAGTAGTCTGCAAAAAAAAGTCTGACTTCACAATTTCTTTTCTGATCAGCCAGCCTTGTGCTTGAAAGCAAATGTCCCAACCTTAAATGTAAGTTTAAGAACTTACTCTCCATGTCCTTAGATGAAAAGAAGGCTCTTTTGCCTTCTCCTCCAGATTAGATCAGCAAGAGTCTTAGCTGTGGACCTTGATCACCACTAGTACTTCTGGTGTGTTGGGACACTGTTGACTAAGATTTGCATGCATTATCATCCTCTTTTCCCCAGCAACCTGCAAGGTCCAAAAACTAAGCAAATATTCAAAAAAGAGAGAAGATGTCTTAATCCTCTGCACTTAATTTATCAAAGCAAATTTAAATAAGTGATAAACTTATTTACAAATTGTCAGCAATGTTTTATTTTTTCTATCAATAGTCAACACTGATTGCAAACTCCCCATTCAGATGAGTTAGACCTTTGGAAATATTTCCTTTCAAGAGAAATGTTGCTTTGCCTGTGTTTTTGTGCTTAACTATATTTGGTTTGTCTCATTTCAGCCATATTTTCAGAAGACAAAAACACCATAGAGCCTGCGCATAAGGTTAAAAATGCCCTATCCCTTCCCAACACTCCAGAGCCAACAACAATGCAAGAACCACTGGTGGGCAGCCAAAAGAGAAAAGCAAGAAAAACCAAGATTACACACCTTGTCAGGACAGCAGACGGCCGGGTTTCACCAGCAGGAGGTTCTCTGGGTAAGCAGAGCTTTAAACAGAGATAACCAAAAACAGCAAATGACTGTAAGACAGCTTTGGCCCCACTTTGAATAATGAGGCGTGACCTATGGCTTCCTGTAGACTTCCAGACATGTTTTATTCTGTTTTAAAATCATGGCTGTTTCCATGAGCATATCTGCATTTCTGGGAAGGAAAGGTAATTTTTTAGGATAGTCAGCATTTCTTTCTCAGTATGTATAAAAAAGTCTTGATTAAGTAAATTCCAGAAGATCCTAGACTTCTAAATATCCTGTATGAATCAGTGTTTCTCCATGATCTGCTCTGCAAGCCCTGACAGGCTAGATTACCAGGTATTCAATGCAGCAGATGGAGGAATGTTTAAACATACCCAATGTTTCTTATAAAGCTGATCCTGAAAACTAAGGCATTTCTTCTTGTTTTTTTTTTTTTAAAGGTTTATTTATTTGAAAAACAGAGAAAGAGAGAAATCTATTACCTGCTGATTCACTTGGGCAAAATACTTAAAGCTGGGCCAGGCTAGAGCCAGGATGCTTGAACTCCATCCCATGTAGATGGCAAGGACCCAAGGACCTAGCCAACAAAGCTGTCTTCCCCACACACATTAACAAGAAACTAAATTGAACCTGGGGTAGCCAGGACTCACACCAGCTCTCAATATTGGATGCAGGCATCCCAAGCTAAAGCTTAACATACTGTACCACAATGCCTGCCCACTTTTAGATTTCTTGAGCTTTTTGTCTAATGCAACCAGTGAATTTCCCCATTTTCTGTCATGGCCTGGAGTCTGTTTCCAGTTTCTGGTGGCCTCCCTGGCAATAGAATTGTCCAAGGAGCCCAACAATTGCCCCAAGGAGTGGGGCAGTAAGTGATGCCTACTATCTGCTTCAAATTCTATCTGCTCACTATCTACTAGTGCCATAGCAGATAGGCACTAGTGGGTTTAGCTGGTGTCACTTTGTCTGTTTCGAGTTACTCAGCATGTTACCAGAGATGAATAGTTTGCTGAGTTAGAATTAGAGAGCAAATAGTGAATGTTATGTACTGTTTCTTGTGTTTAGCATATTCCAGGTGTTATTACTACCTACAATTGGGTAGAGGTGGGATGAAGACTAAAATCTGGCTGTCTTGCCGTTTAGTCAGCAGACCTCTACATCCTTGCCTTTGTATTTTGGAGTCTATGGCTTTTGTTTGTATTATTTTATCCTCATTCATACACACACATATATATATAATTTAGTTTTACTTGTTGAAAGAATGGAAGAGTTTAGAAAACTCCCCTTTTATGTAGAAAACATCATACTTAGGGAAGTTCTTATGTGACATTTATAGTTCTTATCAGTTTCTTTCTAAATCTAAAATGGTTTTAAAACCACCAAAAAACAAACCTGCTTCATTATAATGGTTATATAATAAAGACTGTACACACACTTTTAGCAGGAATATTTACAAGGTTTTTTATCCAGCACTTCAGGTCCTTTGTTTTCTTTCTGTTAGAGCTTCAGGACAAAGTAACTATCCTGTTGAATCCTACTGGGATTGATTAATTTGATGTTTAGACCATCGTTAGTACTGGTGTCAGAACATACCAAATGTCTGAGTTGCCGTAGCAGTGCCTGCTGCAGCGTCATGAGAAATGTTTAGCCATTTGGGTTTGTAAAGGCCACTTTGGGGCATCTCCAGGCACCTCATTCAGGGGTTTGATTTTGACCAAAGCTCATTTTGCCTCACTCCTAAACTGACTCATTCTTCAACCCTGAATAAAACACAGCTTCTCTGCAGCTTAGCTCTAGGCTTCAGTACTGAGGGATTGCTGCAAATTAGCTTAATAAAGGGATTTTGTTACTGTGGGGGAATTCTGTCAGAGCTTTCATGTTCAATGGAAAGGTAAAGAATGTTCCCTCCTTTTACACTGCCTGGCAAGGTGTCCTCTCTGCATCCTTCTGGAGAAAACTGAGCGCTCCTCTCATGATAGATCCACCTTTTGTTACAGATGACAAACCAAAGGAGCACCTGCGGAGGAGTCTCCCCAAGGCAGCTGAGGCCGACTGCAATGATGAGTGCTCCCACCAGCCTGAGGCTGAAGAGACTCGGAGCAGTACTCCGGAAATGCCCGCGGTGTCTGCGTTCTTTAGCCTCGCTGCATTGGCCGAAGTGGCAGCCATGGAGAATGTGCACAGGTTAGAACTTGGATGAAGAAATTAACATGGGAACCAGATTAACCTTCCTGATACACTTTGGGACATTTTTCTCAATACTTTAGCCCTCAGACTTGCTGAGAGAGCACTATTGATTGTATGAGGTGCTAGAAAAGTCTGTGAGCTGATTAGCAATGTGGGAAAATAAGAGGGAATAGAGCCAGCCAAGTATTTTGTGTGTATTACCATGTAGCTTAACTGCATTTTCATAAAAAGCCTGGAGCAGGGGGCCCAGTGTGGTAGCCTAGCAGCTAAAGTCCTTATGGATCCCATATGAGTGCTGGTTCTTTTTTTTTTTTTTTAAATAATCTTAGTTGATTAGGGTACAAAGGGTCAAGGGCTACAGGGTGAAAGTGGGTAATACCATTGTTTCCACACTAATATTATCATTTTTCCCTGTATCTGGGGTTAGGGGAGTAACAAAGGGAAAAGCCCCACCCAACCTCCCACCCATCCCCAATCCCCAACAGGAGGCGCGCTCCAAGGGTCCTGCTCAGTTTTGATAGTTCATCAGTTCTGAATTGCTGCCAATCTCACAGTTCCAATCACAATGAAACCTATTCAGAGTCCACTGGCTGACAGTCTCTTGATGGTTGGGGTTCTAAGATCAGCAGTTCAGTTGGAGGGATCTCCAAAGAAACTTCATCTGAGATGATCCCAGATCTGATTCTTGAGTGAGTTTGCTAGTACAGACTCCAACACCGTCCATCACACCAATCAGCTTATGCACATGCTGGTCGTTGAGATTGCTGGGTCTGTTCTGTTTCCAGCCCTGTCTTCCTCGTGAACTGACGGGTGTTGTAGTCCAGCTCGATCCTACCCACTTCATACTCGGTCTCACGCAAACCAGTTGGAGCTACAGCCTAGTTGGGACGACTCCCCAAAACCCCTACCAGTTCTGCCCCCTACCCTGGTTCCCATGCTTGCCAGTATGTACCGCAGGCTTGTCCAGTCTGTCCCACATCCCATTTAGCTCTCGCACATGTCAATGGGCATTGAAGCCTAGTTCAACCCAACCAACCTATTATCCAGCCCATACACCTACTGGCAGGTGCCTTTCTGTCTAGCCACCCCTGCCCCTATCCTGGTTTTTGTGCTGTCCAGTGAGGGTGGTAACCCTGAGGGAGGTGCCCACTATTTCCCTACTAGGCCACTCCCACTCCCAGATTATGCACTCTCCAGGTGGTTCTGGCATTTGACTTGACAGAATTAGCTCCCAGTGCCAGCCTCTGCCAGCTAATGCTGCGGCTAAGCCCAAACAACCCTCAACCCACTCTAATTTTTGCTTGCACCAGTTGGAACAGTCAGCTCACCATGAGGCCCACAGGTGTTATAGCCCTGCCTAGTCTGAACTGCCCCCATCCCAACTCACGCTTTCCAATGGAAGTAGTTGTCCAGCAGGGGAGCCCATGTTCCCCTGTTGGCTTTGCCTCCTCCCCCTGATTATCACATGTGCTGTTTGGGTGCTGCAACCACATCTGGTACGGCTCATCTCACCTTGGCATTACTTGTTGTGTACTGGTATGTGTTGCAACTGAACCTGGCTCGACCCACACTCTGTTCTGGTGCTCAGATTCACCAGTAGGTAATGTGAACAGGTTCAGCCTGGTCTGCCCCCAACCCATGCCATGTGTATGCCAGTGGGATAATTTCCATTGCCTGTTCTGGGTTGTTCCCTATTGTGCTTTTTGTACTTACCTGCAGGGACTGTGTCCTGCCAGAGAAGTTGCCCAGGCTCCTCCATCAGAACCTCTCCCAATGCCAGTTTTTGCGCATACCAGTGGGTCCATGAGCCAGCCCTACTCAGTTCACCTCCTGTCCTAGCAGGAACAGTGGCTTTTCCTGACTAGCCTTCAACCCAATCTGGTTCTCACTGTTGGATGTTTCAACCCAGCCACGGCTCTTCCATACCCACATACAGCTCACACATGGTTCAGTAAGGGCTGAGACCTAGCCTAGTCTGTCACACATCTCTCCTCAGTCCTCCAGAGCACCAGATGGTGTTGGAGTCTGGCCTGGCTTGGTGCTTCCAGTCCCAGTCCACACTTGTGCCAAGTGAGATTACAATCGTATCCTGATCAGAATGCAGCCCCAATTCCAGCCCATGTGCTCCTTGGTGGGAAACTCAACCCAGCTAGGGTGTCCCCTTAGTTCCCCAACCAGGCCTATTCCCAGCCTTAGATCATGTGCAGGCCAGTGGTTGTTCTGTCTCAGCTTGGCAGAGCCCCTCACTTGTCCTGGCCCCTTGGATGCTGTGGCTTAGTGTCTCTGTCTCACGCAGATCAGTAGGTGCAAGGACCTACGTGGCATGACCTGTGCTCCAACCTGATTTCTGTTGTTTCTTGTGAGTTAAGGTTTGTTCAGCCCTGCCCATTCTGCCCCCTTCCAGTGGCAGCCCAGCCCACCCCACATCCTGTTTAAGGATGAGCATTTGGGTGCTGCTGCCTTGACCTACCCTGACTGTTGTGGGTTCCTTTACCCATGAGAGATGGCAGGTGGCATGGTCACACCTAGCTTAGACCATTGCAACCCCAGCTTGCGAGCTAACCAGGGGAACTTGTATTCCAGAGGGTTGGGCCCACACAACCCCACAGAGTCTACTTCCAGACCAAGTTCTCTTGCATGCTGGATAGTGTCTTGATCCTGCCAAATGTGACCACTCCACAACTCCACCACCCAGTCGGGTAATGGTACCTAACACTGCCAAAGAGGCCCCCATCCATAGCTTTAGTGTGGGCTAGTGTGTGGCGATCAGTGATGTTCTATGCTAATAGCCCATCTCTGTATTCCTAATTGAGCTGTTGCATCTGTCTAACTCAAATTATCTTCTGGATACTTCCCTCCAAACCACCAGGTCTTGGTCCCCACGCATGCCTGAATCTTTCATGACCCTGTCACTGAGAATCACCCAAAATTCACTTCTCACCTACACTCAAACTGGCCTTAGTCATGAGTGTCCCCAGGCAGCAACTACATATCTTAAAAACCCCAGAGTTCGCCACGGGGCAGCCAGTAGGCAAAGCCTGGCACCACTTGGTGCACTGGCCGCCCTGGGGGAGGCCGAGGACTCATTCACTGCCTTGCGGCAGTGTCTTTGGCATGAGTCCCCAGCATTGGGTCTGACCCTACAGGGGCACCCCCCACAGTCACCACACTGCAGGGAGTGGCAAATGCCCCCAACCCCAAGGCCTGAACCCCTCCCAAACTCACCCAGCTGCAAGATCTTAGCAGCAGGGCAGAGCTAGGAATTTTAATCCAGTTCCCAAGTTCCCTCATGGTGGACTTACCCTGAGGGAAGAGCTCTCTTGGGTCCTGAGGGAGGCCGAGGATTCGTTCACTGCCTTGCGGCAGTGTCTTTGGTGTGAGTCCCCAGAGTGCTGGTTCTAATCCCGGTAGTTCCACTTCCCATCCAGCTCCCTGCTTGTGGCCTGGGAAAGCAATTGAGGATGGCTCAAAGCATTGGGAACCTGCACCTGCGTGAGAGACCTGGAGGAAGTTCCTGGCTCCTGGCTTTGGATCAGCTCAGTTGCAGCCATTGCTGCCACTTAGGGAGTGAATCAATGGACACTTAGGAAGTGAATCCTGCTCTATGTAGATCTGACTTTGTAATAAAAATAAATAAATCTTAAAAAAAAAAAAAAAAGCCTGAAGCAGGAAGGCAGCTTTAACTACTTAAACTGAGCTCTGGAGTCAGATGGTGAGCCCAGATTGGAGTCCTGACTCTGACACCTGAAAACTTGAGAGGTCTTAAGAATGATCATTCACTTCTGTTGGTTTGATTTTTTCCTTCTTTACAACAAGAAGAGATGGTACTTTTGCTTCAAGTCTAGTGCTTCTGGACTTCCGTGTTCACATCTGTGTTATTTCTTAAAAAACATTTGTTTATTTGAAAGTTAGAGCTACAGAGAGAAAGAGAGAGAGGAGTAGGAGAAGGGGAGTGGAGAGAAAGGGAAGGCTTCCTTCTGCTAGTTCACTCCCCAGATAGCTACAATGACCAGTATTGGCTGGGCCGAAGCCACAAGCCAGGAGCTTCTTCCTAGCCTCCATTATGGGTGCACGGGCCCAAGTGCATGGCCTATTCCCTATTGCTTTCCTGGATGCATTAGAAGGTAACTGGATGGAAAGTGAACCAACCAGGACTTGAACCAGCGCCCATATGGGATGCCAGCGCTGGAATGGGCAGCTTGCCCAATTTCATATCTCAACAAAAAGCATAATAATACTCTCAAGGAATCATGAAGTTGTAAGAATTAGCCATGTTCATGATTGTGAAAACTCTGAACACAGCAAAGTCCCACAGAAATAGTATTAAATGCCCACTGTGTATTATAGTTATTGGATTCTTTGGAAGAGCAGAAATATATTTTTGTAAATTCAGGCATTTTGTGTTTTTATTCAAAATGGATAACCCATACATAAGGTCCTTTTAGTCTGTGGTACAAGAGATCTCGAGGTCTGGCCCGGCACCACATCCTGGAGGCTCTGGTGTGAGCTGTGTTTGCTTTCTGCTCTTTACCTGTCATATCGCGGTTCTAGTGCTTCTTCAGAAATAGCCCCTGGATATTTCCAAGAAGTCACATTGCTTTTCATGTGTACACTGCAAGTTTTAATAGCAAGTGAGTGCTGACAGACGCTGTTAAAATCCACCAATGTCTCAGAGGACGGTAAGGCATAGATATTGCTCCACTCCTGGAGCTTCACAGACACCTCCAAAGGACAAACACGTGCACCTGCAAGAGAATTTAAAATATCTGTCTAAATCTTACAAAGTGTTCCAGTGAAACGTGGAAATAAGAGATTATGTAAGAATGTAGAAGGGAATTGTACTTCAGGCTCAGCAAAGTCATTCCACAGTCACTGTGGCTGCTGCCTGCATTCTCTTAGCGTGGTTATGATTGCTCACTTGCTCTGTTAACCTGCCTTCCATGACCCCTGGTTTGCGAACAGCTGAAGGCTACAATAACCCTTTCCTCTCCCATCCCTCCCCTCTTACCTCCTAGCCTTGCACACTCTCTACCTTGCAGCTGCATGGAATCATTTGCTCCTACCCAGGTAAACTCAGCTCCTGCCTTGCTATGTCCTCCTCCCAGGAAAACAGCTGCTCCTCCTCTGGTGCTAGTCCTTGATCCTCTTCTCCCAGTCCTCTTCCAGTGCCCCAGACTACCTCTGTCCACTGTATAGGTGCCTCTCTCAGACAAGCTGCCCAGAGCATCAGCGTCAGCTGTTCATGCACCTGTTTCCTCTCAGGATATTTTGAAAGCCAAGCCCTGGTTTTATGCATGTCTCCCGCTTGCTTAGACAATTGCTGTTACCTCAGTAAGTGAATGACCAATTAAAGGAATTGATAAATAAATTAGGTAGTTTTGGAGATCTGTCCTTCCATATTAGGGAGCTGGCATATAAGCAGTGTGATACAAGTAAAGGATATAAACTTTTTTTTCTATTATTAACCTCTGTTTAGAAAGAATAATATAGATGAGTAGAATTTTTTAAGGAAGTTAAAGCACTTTGGAGAGGATTACTTCTCATTTTAGCCCTTACCTCTTGAAGCAGATCTACCAACCAACCCTTTGTCTACAACCTGAATGTTTGTGTTCCTGGGTTGCATAACAATTAATTATTAATTATGCATCACCTTGGTCCATAATTTAGGAGGTGTCCCATAGAATTATGGATACAAATATATGCATCTATAAACACGTGTATTATAGATGTATGTATTTGTGTTAAAGATTTATTTTTCTATTTAAAAGAGTTAGAGCAAAAGAAATAGATTTTTCCCTCTGTTGGTTCCCTCCCCAAATGGTCACAACTGCCAGGGCAGGCTGGGCCAGACAGAAGCCAGGAGCTTCACTAAGGTCTCCCATGTGGGGGCAGACACCCAAGCACCTGGACCATCCTCCGCTGCTTTCCCAGGAAAGCACATAAGCAGAGAACTAGTTTGGAAGTGGAGCACCTGGACACCGACATCCATATGGGATGTTGGTGATGCCAACAGCAGTTTAACCCACTTCACCACAATGCCTGCTCCCAGAGGCAGAAGTATATTACCCACATTTTGCCCTGAAAAATGTAGCAATAGGTTAAAAACCCAGCATAAAAGGAACTTTGAAACACACACAGAATTCTCACCAACCCGTGTTAAATGTCTGTTTTAGTTACTGCTGTTTTATATGAAGGAAAGCTCATTAAACTTAACTCTAAAATTAGCCTTTACATGGCGATAAAATGTCACTTTTTAAAAGATTTATTTTTTTTTTATTGCAAAGTCAGATATACAGTGAGGAAGATCTTTCACTCCCCAAGTGGCCGCGATGGCCGGTGCTGTGCCAATCTGAAGATAAGAGCCAGGAACATCCTCCAGGTCTCCCACGCAGGTGCAGGGTCCCAAGGCTTTGGGCTGACATGACTATTTTCTCAGACCATGAGCAGGGAGCTGGATGGGAAGTAGCACTGCCAGGATTAGAACCGGCGCCCATATGGGATTCTGGTGCATTCAAGGCGAAGACTTTAACCACTAGGCCACTGCACTGGGCCTGATAAAATGTCACTTTTTGATGATGGTGCAGTTAATTTACCAAGCACATACCCCCAATTCCTGAGTCAGTATCTAAACTGAAGACGTCACTTTTTGCTCTAGTTTGCTGCCTAAGCAAGCTTCAGTCATGTCACAAAAACATGAAGAATCCTGGCTGGCTCCACCCTACCGCGCCCCAGAGCTAGATCCATCAGTTAGGTGTACCACATCACTGTTTCCCATCATGCTCCTGACACCTTGCCCTCTCCCACTGATGAAGTGGAGCTCTCACCCTATTCCTCTCTTTCTCTTGCAGTTTTTGTACTACATTGTTCATCTTTTATTTCTTCTCTCTTTCCAATGCTTACTGAAATTCTTAGGATCTGTTAATATACTAGATATATAATTTTAAAGGCAAAAATTAAGCAATTTGATTTCATCATCTTTAAGCAGAGTTGAACATATTGAACATAACACTCCTATATGAATAAACAGATTCATCCAGAGGTTTTATTGTAACACATTTGGTTTTTACGAAATCCTTGAGCATCTTGGGTTATTAAATGATCATCAGAGTCTGAAGTCCCCAAATGTTGTAATTCGTCTGAGTTAGTTTTCTTTTTTTCTGCAGCAAGACAAACTTAGATATATTTGTGGGGCATATATTGCTTGGATGTTAAAATATCTCCTTTTTTTCTGTGTGATCTGAAGAAGTTACTCCAGAGGAGGGTTGGGCCAATGGGAGCATTGCTATGACTTCCCATATTTTCAGTGTAGTCTTAGGCAGCACAGACATTTCTGGGGCACAGAGCCATGGGTGTGCGTTATCTCTGCTTGCTGGGCCTACCTGCACATGTTCAGGACACATCTTACTCTGTGTTTCAGGATGAAAAACTCTAGTAATTGCAAAAAATTTCAAAGAAATTTTTCATGACCTCAAATTAAATTGTTTCTTACTATGAATTAATCAAAAGCTTATTGGAAAACTGGCTGTGTTTGGCATAGTTCCAATCCACATGGTAAAAATTTACATTAATTTTCTGTTTGTGTGAAATTTTTTCTTTCTTCCTTACATTCTTTTTTGCAAGATTTATTTGTAAAGGTAAGGTACAGAAAAAAAAAAAAAGCACAAAATCTTCTATTGGTTTACTCCCCAAGTAGCTGCAATAGCCAGGGTTGGGCTAAGGCAGATTTAGGAACCAGGAGCTTCTTTCAGTTTTTTCATATGGATGGCACGGGCTCAGATACTTCTGCCATCTTTCACCGGTTTTCACAGGCCGTTACCAGAGCTCTGGGTATGAAGTGGCACAGCCGGGAGATGAATTGGTGTCCACATGGAATTCTGGTGTCACAGGCAGGGACTCAGCCTGATTCACCACAACGCTGGTTCTTGGATTTTTGTTTTAATCTGAAATTTCACGTTAGTACTTGCTTCCTCCCCAGTATATACTCTATGTACCTAGGAGACTTCTCTTTTTTTTATTAGAGGGGTGTCATTGTTTCTTCATTGCTCACTTTTCATTCATTTAGAATCATAATCTCTCTCTTCATTGATGCTACTGTTAGTCTGAAGTTTTACACTGAGTGTGTTACATAACTTAAGAAACAAGTCTAGAGTTTACTAGTTATTAAGGAAAAGATTTCCCCCTTGGAACAAGCCAAAGGATACGTCATTTTTAGTCCCATTGGGTCAAAAGGAAGGTAGTTGTCCCAGAAATGACTTTAATTCAAAATTTTCCACTTCTTAAGGAGTTGCACCTAATGTGTTGGTACTGCAAGTTTCATATCCATAAAACATGTTTAGTTGTTAGAGACCAGAGAATATGTTCTTGAGTTGTATCATTGTCATTGAAATAAACATGATGAGGGCAGAGAGGCAGGAAAAGAGAAGGAACTCAAAGGACAAAATGAATCTTGAGTAAATGACGTAAGTAACAACCGATCATCAACAGCTTCTCTGAAAATACTGGGAAGATTTTTATTATTTGTTATTCAAAATCCTCTTCTGCCTCTGATACACGCCTTGAGTAAGTGACCTTTTTTCTTGTTTTGCAGAGGTCAGAGATCAACTCCGCTCACCCATGATGGACAGCCAAAAGAAATGCCACAGGCTCCTGTACTTATTTCTTGTGCTGACCAGTGAAGCGCCCTTTAATTGTCAGACCCTGTGCTTTACCTCCTTCCCTAGCCTTGTCTTTACCAAGGGATGCTAGTGAGTCCATGTGGTGGAAAATACAGACTGCAAACAAGTGGTTTTGTGCCCTACCTGGCGGCCCGGATTCACTTGAAGCAGAATTGAGCATCCTGGCCAGTTTGTTCTTTCAGAACCCAGAATCTTTGAGGGTGATATTATTTGTTGATACTGAGCAGAGGCGGGACAAGCCTGGAGCTTTGCTTTCTATTGAAGGCTTTTGGCAGTAACAGGTGGTAACTTGGTAAAAGGCTGCCTTTACTGTAGCTCATTCAGCATCTCTTTTACCAACCAGAGAGTGTGAAACTAGTTTCATATATTACCTAGTTATTCTTTCAAAACAAAACAAAAAACAAACAAAAAAAACAAAAACTGACGCACTGCACTAGTTATTATTAGATATTCTTAGTCTTTTTTGTACATGGAGATTTAAGTTCTAAGATGGTTTATATAATAGGTTATACCTACATTTATACTGTAGAATAAATATTAAAAAGCCTGTTCCTAGACTCCCAGGCAGCATGGACAGGCAAATGTACCATTGTTAGCGGTGTATGCTCGGCCTTGTGGTCCATATATTCTGCACTTTTATATTTGCCACCAGAGTGGTAGTTTGCTGGCAAAAAAAAAAAAAAAAAAAGAGAGAGAGAAAAATTACAATTCTTACAATCTGAATTTTTTTCTTAGCTTTGAATGACCAAGAAGAATTTGCTTGGGGCAAATTGTGGCAAATATTTTTCCCAGACAGGGGAAGAGTCCTGCAGATTACAGATTATTAATGTTTTCATGCCTTGAGGATTCTTTTATTTTTACACAGGGGTCTAAGTGGCCAAGGATCGTTCATACAAACAAAAAAAGACAAAAATATTATTCAGAAGTGACCTTAGTATTACTTCACTATTCTAACCACATTGAAGACACTCACTTCATATGGACTTGGAGCTCCCGACCTTTTCCATCCATGACAGACAGACTGGACGGGTTGCAATTGCTATGCACAGCCTAACGGCACTGCAGTTGTTTAGAGCCATTTCAAGTTTGTATTGTGCAGGAGGTATTGTGTACATAAAGAGGGAGGTGTGCCTGACCAGAGTGGACCTCTCAGTCATAGATCCCTCCGCAACTTTCTTGTTTCATTTTTGTGTTTTATTGCTTTTGAACATAGAACCAACCGTACATATGCCAGTGCCAAGTGGATTAACTGGCTTAGAACATTGAACATATTGACATAACCACCTGACGTTCACAGTGTCTGGTTTCCTAGCAACAGATGCAAAGTGATAAATCAAAATTAGTCTGAGGCTGCAGATTTAACAGGGTATTTGTTCCATAGCACAAAGTATTTCCCCACTCTTGCGTCACAGCACAAACTACCAAATTTTAAATATTGGATTCCAGCAATAATTTTTAATGGTTTTCAAACTGGCAGATTTTTGATAGTGCTGGTTCGAGTTTGAAAGCTTTTGAATTAGATCTCTAAATGGTGACAGTTTACATGGTTTTATCTAGCTGTCTTATTTATACTTCACTGAATTGTAATGATGATTTGTTTTCTAATTGTAAATTGACCTAATAGCCATACACAAAAAGTGACTCTATTAATACTGACTAGGTTTAGCTTCTTGTGGTTGTAGATATTACTTCAGTTACGGTGCTGAAAAATATGTACAACATACTAACAGGATTGGGAAAAAAAATCTAGTTATTCCTATTTTCAAAGCAGGCAAAAAGGGCAGTAAGCTTTGAGATAATATCCTAAAAAAATGCGTGTTCACTGTGGGGATGGGAGGAAGAAGGAATTAGTAAGAGGTTAATCAGAAGCTATACCTTAACCCCATTCACATAGACATATAAGTGAGCAGCCCCAGGTTTTAGCATACTATTTTTTATTATGATGCTGTTTTATTAATATTTTATAAATTTCAAAGCAAAAGTGAATGTCTGAAAATTTTTGGGTCCTGGTGTTGGTGGCTGTTGGAGTTTTGGACCACATGCTAATAGTGATTTAAAAATTCTGATCAGCTAAAAATCCAAAAAAATAAAAAAACCTGAGAAACTAACAACACAAATTGTATGGTGCAGAACATGCACCTTGACAATGGTACTAACTTGTTATTCTGTAGAACACGTTAGACTAGATCTGTTTTTGCCAGCGCACCCCCCTTCAGTCCTCCAATTACATTTCACTAGACTTCTTTAATAGATTGCTGTATATTCATGGGACCTTTTTTAAAAATGAAGCAAAACAGAATATTACTTTTTTCTATGTGATTAATATCTTACTTGATCTGCTTTTTCCTAAACCTCAGTGGCTTTTTCCTTAATCAGGGGTGGGTGTAGGAGGGCAACTTACTGCATATGACTGTTTTCAGATACTTTAAAACAAGCCTCCCCTCCCCCCCTCTTTTTGGTAAAATGTTTAATTTTTAAGTGGTTAAGCTCTGAGAGTAGCAGAAATCCCGCAAATCTTTCTAGTTCCTTAGGCACTCGCCTTATCGTTTCTGGGTGAGGTCCTGATTCCAGCAGTAGTGCTTCCCCTACCCCGAATGTACTGGAGAGGGGTTGGTCTTTTCAGATGATAACTTTGGTTAGCACAAATATTTTAGACTGCTATGGTAGAGCTCTTCCTATCCCCCAACCCACAGTTGGCATTTTCATTTTGTTTCTCTCATTCTGTTGGATTTAGGAGAAGTCATCTGTTGCTGTGGTGTGTACTTTAGTCTGCCAGCAGCCACCATCCACACTAACGTGGGTCCCACAGTATCCTCAAGAGAGAAAGTTGTTGCACCTTATGTATATCTCAAGCAAACCAAAACCTTGTGCTCTTCTGCTTTGTGCTATTCTAAATTGTTGTATCATATCTTTCTGAAACCAATTCTGAATTTAGTTGAAATTACCCATATTTATGCTTTCAACCTTATTTTCTGGATTCAAACCTGTATATAAATCTTTTGGAAAAAAAAAAAATTGTCCTAGCCCTTCTCTGCCATGCTGGAAGCAAAAGATTTTGTCTCAGCTGGAGACACAGTACTGTTCCGGTTTTCTGTAGCCTTTTATTTATTTAGTTACTCTGGGTGTTTCCTATGTAATTTTGAAGTGTGTAGAGTATTTTATAGTAACTGAGTCTGCAGCTCTAAGAAGCTGAGTGAAAGACAAAATACTGTAAGACATCTTTTAAGTTTGTTTTTATTTGGGTACTATATATGAGATTGGGAAAAGGAAAAATGTCCCATGGCCACATTGGAAATACAGGTTCTTTCCCCCAAATTAGGTTAGTTCCCATGTTTCAGATCCAAACTATAAATTCATGAGACTCCCTCCTGAAGAGTAAATATTGAATGATAAATCATCTTGCAGGATAGATCGTATAATTCAGACAGTCTTTTCCCCACAGATATCAGAAATTACGCAATTCTGTCAAACTCTTACCAATGCCATGTCTTGAAGCCATGCTGAAATAATTCCCACGTTATCATTGTTAACTCTAGTTCCTGCTGTTAAAATTGCTGGAGAATAAAGCAATGATGGAACACTATGAACAAAACTGAGCATCTAAGCAGGTCTGATGATGCGCAATCCAACATGTTCATCCCCCATCATTTTCTGATTAAGTCAGATGCTTCTATAAGTCAGGAAAAAATATAATGCTGCAGGCATTGGCTCACTGTGCAAGAAAGTCTGCACCTATGTAAACTCTTGAGCAAATTGCAAATTCATTGGATGGGAGTAAGCTGAAAACTAAATGACCTGTTTTGTGTATAGGGTGGGGTGGGGTGGGAAATACCAAATAACTGTTCCAAGCTTGGCATTTGGCGTTAATGTGAAGCAGTGGGACCATGCTGCCTGCTATACTACTGTATGAACCGTCAGTGTTCTGAAGACCCGCAGCTGGAGGCTGGAGGATGGTGTGCACACAGCAGAGGAGGAGCGTCACCGCTTCATCGGAGAAGGAAGGAAATCAGGGAAGGCCTGAAGTCACCGTTTGTACAGAGAGTGTTGGGGTGCCTGCGATGGAGATTCCCCTCTGATGGCACTGCTCCCCAGCGCCCTCACACAAGGCCAATCCTTTCAGGCTACCTCGGCTTTAAAAGTTCATTTCAGTAAGTCCTGTTTCAGAAGTTTGTCTTTTGTTGCTTCTGCCTTCAGTGCCACTGTTTTTCACTGCAGTGTTCTGACTTCACAAATGGCCTTCTCCGGAGAGAACAATGTATTGCTGAAAATGGGCAGTAGAAGCAAATGCTGTTACTACATTGGACCTGTAAAGTATTCAGAGTGACTGCTTAGGTGGAAATGAAAATTTAGCTTTTCCCACATAGGTCCTCCTTTTGCACCTTATAAAAAATGTACTAACTGTTAATTAGGTCTTGCTTTTGTTTATACAAGCATTCCCAAAGAATTTGATTTGAATTTTGTTTTATTTGAGTTTGGAGTTTTTGATAATTACCATATTTAGATTGACTAACAGCATCCTTAACAATAAAAAAGAGAAGCAATTGTTCAGTTCCTATTACCAGCTGTGTCTGGTGAAGTATTCAGGGTTTGATGGACCGCTTCGCTTAGTTTGGAAGTGATAGTTAAGGTTATTCTACTCCATATTAAATGACTTTTTCTTCTCACGGGGGACATGATTCTTCCCCACATTTCAGAACAAAGAAGCAACAAGAGTAACACAGGAGACAAAAAGATTTGACTCCTTCATACATCTCCATCTGTGCTATCCTTTCCTTCGAAGAAAAAACAGATACATTTTTCTAAAATTAAGGGGTATCCTCTTGTGGCCAAATTTTATCTGTGGTGGCATAATTTATACAAATACATTGAGAGGATACCTTGTAGTTAAAAGTTCGAGGGCCACAGTTAGTGCTCAAAACTGATCTTGGCCTTGAACTGATTCTTATGCACAAAACAAGTAATTGTGAACATTACTACACCTTCCAAAGATTTCCTGCTACCTTGGGCCAGAACTGGTTACCGAGTCACAAGAAGCCGTGCCAGTGTCTCCAAACCCTTCCACCCAACAATGCAAATCTTACCTCACTAGCTCAAACCTAAACCACAGAGACACGCATGTTCCATGCATTCACACTGGCTTCACTTTGCGGCCCACCTGGAGGGGCTTCATGCCCCCTGACACCTCACATCAGTGTGCCTCGGCTTTAAGAGTGATGGAACTGGGGCAGGGAAAGGTTTGCAATCTGGAGCTCAGCAATGTTTTCTTTCTTTTTTCTTTTTTCTTTTTCTTTTTTTTTTTTTTTTTTTTTTTAGTTTCATCAGCACTAAACACGTCTCTTGCTCTCAGGAATTTGTCAAAAAAAAAATTAAAACCACCTGAGATTCCACCAGATTATAAATTTTTCACATAGGTTTGAATTGCTTCCTTACATGTCATAAATTAACTAACCATAGCTTCATTTGACTGCCAGGTCTTAAGTCTGTTGACAGTTTCAGCATGACCGAATTGCTCATGTTTGATTTTGTTTTCTTTTTTTCTTTGCTTTCAGAAATCAGCTTGGTTCTCTTTAGAGTTGGTGTAAACATGCCATGTAATAAATGATTTCCACTTAATGGTACAACAAAATTATTGCTTTCTTAGATGTATGTGTAGTAAAAGTCAATATACACGTTTATATAATTTCTTTCTTCAAAATCTTATACCTAATTTGATATTTCTAAAAATTGCACATGTAAGTCATGTGTATAACATGCTAAAGTACTTTAACTGTGATCTTAAAACTGAATAAAAATATTTAATAAAAATTTGAAATATTTTAAAGATATTATTCAAATATATTTCTTTATGCTCACACTGCCGTCTGTAGGCTGTGTTCCTACCGCGTCCTGTATTCACTACACTCAGGAGAAAGGAGGCCTTCAGTGAAGGTATGGTATGTCAACCATTCCAGAACACCCAGTGATCATCTCCCTCTAAACTGTGTTCACTTGACGCTCACCACCGTCTGAGCAGCCAGGGCTGCCTTTTCCAAACACAAAGAATGAAGGTGAGTCCAAAGGATGAAGACATGCTCCGTCTCCCACTTGGGCCAAAAGCCTTGGGACACCTCCCTGGGGTGAATGGTCTGAACAGACAGCCTTCCCTGAACTGCAGCAGAACCGTTAAGGCTGTACTCTCGAAGCTCATAGCCCAGCTGCATGGAGCACAACATGCCTGACCCCTAGTCTGGGTGTGTGTCTTTGGGAAACTACACACACACAAATTATCAACCAGTGTTTGAATTCAATGATTTTGAGTTCTGACTCCACCCATTTCACCATTGGTGAGGTTTATTGTTGTTTGTTAACATCCCTGAACCACACTTCATTTATCTGAATATATCGCACCACTGCTATGGGCACGAAAAGGATAGGAAAATATTGGTGTGGAACCTTGTATGAAAGCTCATTAAATTACTATTGGTGATTGTTGCTTTGATTTCAACCCTGAGATTGGCAGGTTTTGATAAGGATATTGAAATCTTCAAAATAAACTTGTAGGAGCCTACTGCTTAGAGGTAAGCTAAATCAGACTTAATGGTGTTGAAAACTTGGACTCAGTTAAATTCACATCAGTTAACTTACATGTAACACTCTAAGACTTTTCTGTAAATTTCTTTCTGCCTAATGAACTATGCAAGATAATCCAGCATGCTTCCCTTCTGTTACATGTGTGTATATAGGGAGGCTCATATCAACAATGCTGTTGTAAAATCATTAGCAGAATATGCTCATGTGATTTTCTGGTTCTGTGGGTAGCATACAGTTGCATCTATTCCTTTGAATAAAATATGAAGCCTCTTGAAAGGAAAGCAGGGCTTGACAGGAAGCTAAACCTAATATATGGACTCCATTCCATATGTGCTAAGAGCATTAACACTAAAGGTGATAAAATTTACTAATTTGTCACAAGCTTTTTTTACCTTTTTCAAATTGCAAATATTGTCCAGTTATGCAAATATGGTGTACTATCATCCCATGTCCTCACCACCTAGTCTCTCAGTACCAATGTTTTCCCAATTCCTATTTCATCTGTTTCCTGATCCTTTTTTCCCCTCTCTATCATAAGCCTCCACCCTGGCAGATATGTATAACCCGGAAATATTTTCAACGGTGATTAGTTCAGATGAAGCCTTTACAAATGAATGCATATACATAGTGGATTTACCTCAGTAAAATTTCAAGAATGCAGGTAGTGCAGAGCCAAAGAAAGGAGTGAAACCCAAAGAACAGAGATATGAAAGTGATCATCTGGAATTAATACCACCAAGATCTGATATTTGCATTTACCCTTTTCAATTCAGTTTCCGAAGGGGGGTGTTTTATTTTTACCCCCTTTGGTAATCATTTATTTATTTGAAAGGAAGGATAATGGAGATCATCCATCCACTGGTTCACTCCTCAAATGGCCATAGCAACCAGGGCTAAATCAAGCTGAGCCCAGTAGACTGTCATTGTATGTAGGTCTCCCACACGGATAGCAGGGCCCATGGACTTGCTCCATCTTCCATGACCTTCTCCAGCACATTTATTAGACGCCGTGTCAGAAGCAGAGCACCCAGGAATTGAAGCTTATGGGAGTACCAGCTTTGCAAGCCATGAAACCGGCTCTGAGATTGAATTTATTTGAACAAAGAGAGGCCTTTCTTGGGATGTCTTTGAGAGGTGGGGAGAGTGTTATTTTCTGTGATTTCATTTTTCCAGACTTAAAGGACTAGAAAGGATTAAAGGCTAAAACTTTTATAATTGTGTGAGTGAATAATATGACCTTAGATTTTTCATTGCAATCCCAATTTCCCACGGCTCTCCCCCCACATCTGTAAGAGTGGAAATCTACTGGGGGAGGAGAGAAAATTGTACGTGATCCCTGAAAGGCAAATTGCTGGAGATTAAAACCTGCAACCCTTGGTCAGCAGGCCAGAAATTACAGGCTTCGTGGAAGAGAGAAAATGAAGACTCACCTCTCTTGGAGACTCTTACCCTAGGGAACTTTGCAAAAGTTCTTTTTTTATATAAAAATTCTGCCAGAAGAGAACAATGTGGGATTTGTCTTTGATGGCAGAAACGAAGAGTTGCATAAACAGGTCTTACGAGTCATGTTTAGGAGTTAAAATTGTTTAAGATCAGCATGAAATATATTCCAGAAAAAGTTCAATTGATTTTCTAGATCTTTTCAATTGTTGATGTTAATGTCTGTGGTGTTTATAGAAGGCCAGTTAAGGGGCTGCCATGGAGGCATAGCATGCCAACTCTCCACCTCTCAGCACTGACATCCCAAAGGGGTGCCAGTTTCTGTCCCCACTACTCCATTTCCGATCCAGCTCCCTGCTTCTGGCCTGGGCAAACAACAGAAGATGGTGGAAATCGTTGAGCCCCCGCACCTGTGTGGGAGACTTTGAAGAAGGTCCTGATTCTTGGCTTTGTTTTGGCGTAGATCAAGTTGTTGCAACTTTTGGGGGAGTGAATCTCTAAATCTGTCTTTCAAGTAAAAATAAAACCTTAAAAAAAAAGGCCAATTAAATACAACGCATATCTCCCAAAAATAAGCATATGAAAACCCTCAAAAATATCTACAAACAATAGAAATAAAACCAAAGGAGATGGTCATTTGATGCAGCTGGTAAGCCATTTGGTGCACTCGCATCTCATTTTGCATTTCCTGGGCTATCTTGTATAATTCAGTGCTGAAGTATCTTGTATAATTCATTAGGCAGAAGAATTTTATAGAAATGTGTGAGAGTGCTATGTTTAAGTGAACAGTTTCTGTTCACCCTGGGAGGCAACAGATGATGGCTCAAGTGTCTCTGCACCTTGCAACCAAGAAAGAGATCCAGACTAAGTCCTTGCTTCCTGGCTTGCCTTAACCCAGCCTCACTGTTGTAACATTTGGATAGGGAATCAGTAGAGAATTCCCTGTCTCTTTCTTTCAAATCAAAATGTTTAAAAAGGAAATATAATGGATGCAAAAATGTGCAGTTATTTGCCATATTGTTTGAAATATTTATTGGAATACACTTAAAAGAACAGTAGAATTGATCTAATAAAAACTTTCCCTCCAAAATATTGTATAATCTCCTAAACAAATACTGGAAAATGTAGATATTGTCTTATAAAATGAAAGTTTTTACTTCTGTAGTTCTATTTTGTGCCTTGGGGATTTAGCAGTGTATTAAGAACACATTTAAGGGCAATATTTGCACATGAATACTTGAATATTTAAAACCTTTTTATAAAATGAATATAAAGTTTTTGATACACTGATGCCAGTCTCACCTGCATTAAAGCCTGTTTTATTTCAATCAAAATCAAAATGATATTGTTAAAAATAAAATTGCTTACAAACAGTGCTTCACGCCATTACTCCGCTTCTAAGCCAGGGGATAAGAGTTTTCCATTACCACACAGATCATCATAGCTTACCACATTGCTTGTGGCGTGCTCCCCTGCAGCCATGCACTCATTTAGCCAGTCTACATCGGATGCCTACTATGTGCAAATAGCAATGAGCCAGCCTTCTGGACGTGTCCCCTACAAGGGAGGGCTAGAGACAATGTTGAAATGTAATTCTTAGTTTGGGGACGGGAAATCTCAGGCTGTCAGGGAGAAATGACAGATGAGCTCCGTGAGAACTTGACCATCTATAGTCTGAAGACTTGAAGAGAAAAAAACATGGGTATGTGTTTCTGTTCTTCATTAAAAAGTTTTATTTCGAGAATTCTCTCACAGAAGAGAATTTTGGCCTAAGGAAAGAATGGAGAGAGTCACAGAACTGCAAGCTGACAAATCCACACACGAGCTTTTAGGGGGCAGATAGACCCATGCTCCTGTCTGGGTTTATGTGTGTCCTGAGCCATGGAGCTTTGCAGTGGCATGGATCCCAGGACTGAAGCTGTGTGGGTTCAAAAGACAGCATGGCAGGGCAGCCAAAGCCTTGGCATGAGCCAGTGCTGTTTGAAGGCGG
>NW_024466920.1:0-53217 GCF_017591425.1 Ochotona curzoniae
TTGACTGCTTTCCCAGGACACAGGCAGGGAGCTGGACAGGAAGTGGAGCTGCTGGGATTTTAGAACTGGCACTCATATGGGATCCCAGAGCGTTCAAGGCAAGGACTTTGGCCTCTAGGCCATGGTGCTGGGCCCAAAATAAATAAATCTTTAAAAAAAAATGCTGAACTGTCTTTACTTGGGAAAATGATAGCTTCTTTTTTTTTTTTAAAGATTTATTTTTATTATGTTTTTATTGGAAAGGCGGATATACAGAGAGGAGAGACAGAGAGGAAGATCTTCCATCCGATGATTCACTCCCCAAGTGAGCCGCAACGGCCCATGCTATGCCAATCCGAAGCCAGGAGCCTCTTCCGGGTCTCCCACATGGGTGCAGGGTCCCAAGGCTTTGGGCTGTCCTCGACTGCCTTCCCGGGCCACAGGCAGGGAGCTGGAAGGGAAGCGGGGCAGCTGGGATAGAACCGGTGCCCACATGGGAACCCCGGGCGTGTAAGGCGAGGACCTTAACCACTGCGCCACTGCGCCGGGCCCGGAAAATGATAGCTTCTTACATGTTCATCTGCTACATCCTTATTCCACTGGTGGAATAAATTTTACTTTATCCTCAAATGCTGTTTTCATTATTCTGACTTGGCACCATCAACAAAGACCAGACTGTTGGTGACCTATGGAATACTGAAGTCTCTGCTTACTATTATTGAACTTATCTTTCCAATTTTGTCAGTTTTGTCTTACTCTATTTTTGGGCTCTTTCGTTTGTATATTTATAATAGTTGCATCTTCTACAGAGTTTTTTGTCTTAGCACAGTCTGTTTTTGTCCTAAAGTCTATTTTTTCTGATCGTGTCATCATTCCTACTCTCTTTTGGTTATTTAATAAATGAATCTTTAAAAAAAAGGCAAGCTTTTATAACTTTGTGACTCTTCCAATTGAGCATTTTGTAGTCATAAACAAAGAATGTTACCTGGTGGATTCTCCGAGTACATTTCAGCCGATTTTCAACACATTTACCTCAAAAATCACAGACTTTGAGAACATTTAAGAAAACCTCATTGGATTGATGTTATGGTGTGGCATGTGAAATCACAACCTGTAAAGCTTGGCATTCTGTATGGGAACTGATTCATGTCATAGCAGCCCTGCTTCCAACCCAGCTAATGGCCTGGGAAAAGCAGCATAAGATGGTCCAAGCACTTGTGCTCCTGCCACCAATGTGGAGATCCGGATGAAACTCCTGGCTCCTGGCTTCAGCATGGCCTAGCCCCAGCTATAGTGGCTGTTTGGGGAGTGAATCAGGGGATGGAAGACCTCTCTCTCTCCCTCTCTCCCCTGCAATTCAATCAAAATATATGACTCTTAAAGAAAGAAAAAAGAAAACCTCACAAGTTACCTATGTCTGATACTAGCTCTGCACTCAATTGTGTTACCTCTTTCATCTTTCAGGAAATAATTAGGAAGGTAATAACCTCCCTTGTAAATGACAACTGATAAAAATATAAGAAGCATTTTGTAAAAGAAAATGGGCCATGAATATTTTCGCAGAATATTCTCCACTGAAATAGTTACCCAATGATAGATGGGGAAGAGGTGCTCTTAAGCAACATTAATTGCAATTACAGTCATAAACAGAAATACAAATAATAAAGTTATATTTATTTATGTATTTAACTGAGAGGCAGACAGAGAAAATGACAGAAATAGGGAAATCTTCCATTTGCTGGTTTCAATCCTAAGTGCCTATGATAACCAGGCCTGGGTCAGGCTGAAGCCAGAACCCTAGAACTCATTCTGGACCTCCCATATCAATGACAGGGACCAAAGTACTTAAGCCCTCACTTGCAGCTTTCCTGGCTGTGCATTAGCAGGAATGTTGGAATTGGAAGCAGATCTGGGATCCAACCCAGGTACTCTGGCATGGGGCACAGGCTTCCAAGTAATATCTTAACCACCATGTCAAACACCACATAAAACACCACAAATTTATACTCAAATAATTTTCATTCAATTAATAACACCTAAAACCAATAACAAATGTAAGTAAACACAGAAGTCAAATACTACATCATTTATCATTCAAAACAACTAAAAACAAGGGGATGGGGATCCATACACACAAAGGGGAATCCTTGTGTGTACAGAACCCTATCATAGAAACCAATAATGATTTTTAAAAGTCAAGAGAAAAACAAACAACTAAAAACATTTTTTAGAACCATTCATTAGATGGTGGAGCTTAGAACAGTCAGATACATTCTTACCATCAAACTTGTCATACTTCCAGTGACTTCTGGCTTCTTCCGTAGGAGTGACACTGAACACCGTGCTTTCAGCATCACCTTCTCCATCACTGGTTAATTCTTGCTTAAGTTTGGTGTCTAACCAGTCATTGACTAGCTCCTGAGCTATCAATAAAAGAAAAACATCTTTTAAGTATTTCAATTACTTAAGAGACTGTCTTCATTTATTAGTTTCATTGATTCAATAAATAATGAATATCTTTCATGCATCACCTACAGTTCTAGATTCTGGGAATACAGCTGTGAACAAAATTGGAAAAATAAACCCCCACTACCACCAAGTTTATATTGTAATTGAGAAAGAGAGATAATCATCATCATCATCATCACAAATAAAACAGGGCTGGCATTGTGGCCAAGAAGTTAAAAGCCATCATCAGCAATGCCATCAACCCACATGGCTCATGATCCAGCTACTCCAGTTCTGATCCAGCTCCCTACCAACGGACCTGGGAAAAACAATGGCACACAGCTTAAGTGCTTGGGTCCCTGCTACCCACACAGGAGACTTGGAGGAAGTTCCTGGCTCCTGGCTTTGGTCTGGCTCAGCACTGATTGGTGTGGCCATCTGGAGAATGAACCAAAAGAATGTTTCTCTCTACCTCTCCCTTCTCAATCTCTCTGTAACTCTTTCAAATAAACAAATAAAAAAATGTTTCAAAAAATAAATAAGAAAAAAAAAGCAAAGCATGGAAAGGTGAACAAAGTACAGTACAGAAGATAGGGGTTAAGTTTTAAATTCAGCGGCCAAAGAAGGGTTCACGGAGAAGGATGTGATGTCGAAAGCCACCTGGATACATAAAGGGACATCCTTCTATGCAGCGGGAAAGTAAATGCGAAAGCCTTCGGGCAGGAATATTTACCACGTTAAGGAAACAGAAAGAGGCCAATGTTGCTGAAGAGGAGAGGAGAACAGCAGGAGATGAGGGGAAATAGGTAACACATGGATCAGGTTCAGGGTGGCAATCATCAAATTAACCCCACAGTGGACAAATGGCAATGTCTGGAGTAATTTTTTAAAGACATCTTCACTTACTTAAGCGATGGAGAGATGGAAAATGCCCATCTGCTGCTTCACTCTCTAAATGCCTACAATAGGCTTGGACTGGGCCAGGTTGGAAATCAAAGCAAGAATACAAGAATCCCGTGTAGGTCTCCTACACGGGTGGTAGGCACTCAGTCAGTTGAGTCATCACCACTACCTCCCAGGATCTACATTAGCTGGAAGCTGGAGCTTGAAGTTAGAGTTGGGTACCGTAGCCCAGTGCTCGGAGGGAAAAAATAAATGAATCTTAAACACTCCAATATGTGACACGGGCATCTTAATGAGAGCCTTAATCACAAGGCCAAATGCCCACGCAGATCGCATTTTTTGTCCGTCACAACTTGGGAAATGATACTGGTATCTAGTATGGGGCGGCCAGGGCCAGTGTTAAACATCCCATACTCACAAGGATAGACCCTCGCAATAAAAACTCTTTAGCCTCAAACAAACCAACCCCCCTCCCCCAAAAAAGACAAAAAGGTAAAAAACTGCACATGCTGAATAAATGAAAAAGCAAACTAAGTGACTGGAGACATAAATGACCCAAACGGGAGTTGGTTTGTGGGATGATCTTTCCTGCACCACAGTGGCCTCTTCCTTTCCATATTGATAATTTCTCCTGATCCTTTTAAATCTCTAAGTGGCAGCGTTCTTTGGAGCATCAGTATCTAAATTAACGGAATTCTAAAAAGCAAGTGCTTTTAGAAGATAGAGATGGCTTCAGGTTTTCTTCCTAAGGAATAAAACTGTTCTTACGAAATAGTGGTCAAATTATTTGTGCAATGCCAGACCAACTTAACGTTTTCCAATCTCCACAACAGGCTAACACTGTGCAACAACTGACTAGTTAACGGGGAGTCAAGCAGCCTCGGGAGGTGGTGGATTTTGTCTCAGAACAAAACTGGCTTTTCGTGTGTTACTTGTCTACACTGGAGCTAACCCCACAGCAAATGAGCTTCAGGGCAGTTGGACAAAGCAAAAATTAAGAACAAGAGTAAAAAAATTTCCATTCTGCATTTTCAAACACATCATGTGTTATATTTTAAAAGCAGTTAACATCACAGCAGGGGGAAAAAGCCTTCTCTCACCTTCCGCATACACTTCATCATGATAATCTATTTGTTCAGTTATTTCCAAATCTGGGATTTGGCCCCAACGCTTTCTGGGTAAATCTGGATTTCTGGCAGAAAATGCTTCTGAAACTGCAAATTCTGAAGCCTCCTCCACTTTCTGCAACACAAAAAAAAATTCCATTAAGGTGACAATGACTTTGTTTAGTTAAAGAATTTAACTCCTATGCAAGAATCTGATTTTCTACCAAGATTCTTTCTTCTTCTTTTTTCATTTTTCATTTTTGAAATAATTCTGAGGTTTAAAAAACCCACCCCAAATAATTGTCTGGTATCTTATACATGAGGGTACTTCAAAAGACTAATGGAAAAAATGAAAATCAAAATGTTTTTTATTCAAATTAAATAATGAAATTTTTTAAAATTAAATTAAAATCTCAGAGCTATCAAAACCACTCAGGCAACACCACTGAAATACTCTTCTCCACCGTGAGTTTCTACAGCATCATCAGAGGATTGTCCCCCATCACAAGGTACTGATGTAATTTTGGGCCCAGTGCAGTGGCCTAGCAGCTGAAGTCCTTACCTTGAACGTGCTGGGATCCCTTATGACGCCGGTTCGTGTCCCAGCGGCCTCGCTTCCTGTCCAGCTCCCTGCTTGTGGCCTGGAAATCAGCTGAGGACGGCCCAGAGCCTTGGGATCCTGCACCCGTGTGGGAGACACAGAAGAAGGTCCTTGCTCCTGGCTTTGGATCGGCACTGCTCCAGCCTTTGCAGTAATTTGGGGAGTGAATCATCGTATGGAAGATCTTCCTCTCTGTCTCTCCTCCTCTCTGGATATCTGACTTTCCAATAAAAATTTAAAAATCTAAAAACAAAACAAAAGAAACAAAACAAAAAAAAACCCCGAAATATTTCTGCCCCTACTTTCCTCCATTCCTGACTTTCTCCACCCTCATCAGGGGCCCACATGGGCGTGCATCCCTCTCAACTATGTAAACACTATTAAAAATAAAATATAAAAAAAAGTTGGTTTTGGTAGAAAAAAATACTTGAAATTCAGGCATAATTTTTTTTAAAGATTTATTTTTTTATTATTTTTTTTTATTGGAAAGGCGGATATACAGAGAGGAGAGACAGAGAGGAAGATCTTCCGTCCACTGATTCACTCCCCAAGTGAGCGCAACAGCCGATACTATGCCAATCCGAACCCAGGAGCCTCTTCCGGGTCTCCCACGCGGGTGCAGGTTCCCAAAGCTTTGGGCCGTCCTCGACTGCTTTCCCAGGTCACAGGCAGGGAGCTGGAAGGGAAGCGGGGCTGCTGGGATTAGAACCAGCGCCCGTATGGGATCCCGGGCGTGCAAGGCGAGGACCTTAACCACTGAGCCACCACACCGGGCCCCAGGCATAATTTTTTTTAAAAAGATTTATTTATTTATTGGAAAGTCAGATATACAGAGAGGAGGAGAGACAGAGAGGAAGATCTTCTGTCCAATGATTCACTCCCCAAGTGACCACAATGGCCCATGCTATGCCGATCCAAAGCCAGGATCCAGGAACTTCTTCTGTGTCTCCCACACGGGTGCAGGGTCCCAAGGCTTTGGGCCGTCCTCGACTGCTTTCCCAGGCCACAAGCTGGGAGCTGGACAGGTAGTGGAGCAGCCGGGATTAGACCTGGCGCCCATATGGGATCCTGACACGTTCCAGGCGAGGACTTCAGCTGCTAGGCCATGCTGCCGGGCCCCAGGCATACTTTTTGACGATATACATTTCCCATGAATTTTTTGCTCATATTAAGCAAATTGCAGTATTTTACTCAGTTCTAACATGTTTATAATGTCTGTATTTGGATAAAAGGTTATTCAGGCTTTAGATGACTTTTATTTTGGAATACTCATATTGGTTCCTGAGAGCTGGATATTTTATTTCAAATAAAAATATAATATTTTTGTTACTTTCCACGCCACTAAGGACTTGCACATAAATGAACTACAGGCAGAGTAAATACAATTTTCTCCAAGTCCTACCACTGGAAGAAGCATCCCATCAGATAGTAGGAAAACTACCGATTCAGTAAACTTGTAATAAACACTAAATGAACTGGAATGTTTTATTTAAAACTAAATGAGTCTAATAAAAAAATGACCAAATTTCTGGGAATGGAGAAAGAGAACTGGAGATGAGACGTCAGCCTTGGCATTCTAACTTATTTTACAAGAACTCTTTGTCCCCACCCGTGCTTTTCCCTGCAGGCTTGCTGTTTCCAACCTTCTAACACAGGTAGTGCGAGCTGTGATCACACTGCATCCCCACCCGCAGGCAGTGTACAACCTGTCAGGAGACACACTGCCTGAATCTCCAAAATATATCCAGAATCTGTTCCTTTTCCATCACCTCCACTGCCACCCCCTCAGTCCAGAGCACATCCGAATAGGCTCCTGTCACAGCATCTCTTGACAATGAAAGCCATTTCACATCCCAGCTCCACTCGGTTCTTCAGTGGTTCTCTATCTTGAACAAAGCAGAAGGTCCTGGCCACCAGGCCCCAGGAGACTCAGCCTCCTTACTGCTGCCCTTCCCTTGCTCACTCTCGTCTTAGCCACACTGGACCCGTTGCTCGGCCCTCCAAGGATCTCCCGCATGTGCTCCATGCTCACAGCCCTTCTGTTCCCTTCCCGCTTTCTGGAATACTCTCCTACAGACGTCCACTCAAACGTTTCTTTCTCAATGAGGCCTTTTCCAGTCAATCTATGAAACAGTCACCACCCTCTTCCTGCCCCCGCATTCCCCATCCTCTGCTCCTTCTCTAGAGCACTCATTCCCTTACAATAGGAGGAGATTCCAAAAGATTCATGGAAAGTAGAATAAAAAGGTGTTTGTTTTGATACGAAAGCTATCTGAATCGAAGCGTACAACAATATATTTAGAAAAGAAGATTGGAAACAATTGTTTCACCCACTTTCTCCATTCCTGGACCCTCTCCACCCTAATCAGTGGTCCACATGAGCATGCATTCTTAACTATGTAAGCATCACCAAAAATAAATTTACTGTAAAAATAAATAAATAAATAAAAGGTTCATGGAATTATAAAACATCATGCATCAATTTCAAAACATTTTGTCACTGAAATATATTTACCTTTTAATCCTGCTTTTCAACAAAATTTTTAAAGGACCCTTATACATTTACTGTCTGCCCCCAAGCAGAATGTTAGCAGGCATTACTGATTTCGTCACAAGTGAACCCCAGTACCTAGAACAGTGTTCCCACTTTTATAAACTTTTTTTTTCAGTTCCTCTAGGATATTTTATTTAGGAAATGATACACAAAAATCTAAGTTTTACAAAGAAAGTTGGTATAAGCTTTAGTTAATGCTGAGGCGAGTTAATGGCAGAGTGTGGCCATGGCAAACTCATTTATAAAAATACAAAGCAATTCGTAAAGAAAGGAAGTAAAAGACATGACCTGATAGTATTAAATAAGTTTTTTTCTTCTGTTTCCCTCAAATAATACAAAATCATTTAAAGTTTTATTTATATTCAATGGTATGTATATCATTAACACAATCTTTTAAATTATATCTATGTCTATGTCTATGTCTATATCTATATCTATGTCTATATCTATATTGTAGGATACAATTCTAGAGGCTCTGGGATTTCCTTTCTTCAAATTCCCTTCCCTTCCCATGGGTTTCCCTTATATTTTTGCAATAGTCTATTCCTTCATAAGCAGTCATAAGTCCATCACTCTGCTATTTAAGCGCTTCCTGACATTGTAGGTATGGACAGTAGCAGAGCATCCTATTTTCAATATATATTTATCGGTTTCTTTGGGAGTCAATCTTTGATTTGGAAGTAGAGATACATACTGCATTATATCTTCACATCTGGATATGACAGTCTCTATTATACAGCAAATACATTCCCTTAAATGAAAAGTCATAAAACAAAATCAACAACAGAAATAAAGTTTAAAAATTTACAACAACATGAAGTTAGATAACATTTTACTGAATGATCTATGCATCCCTGAAGAAATGAAAAAAACCTTCTTGGAGAAAATGATGCTACTGAACAACCTATGAGTCAGTAAAGAATTTAATAAGACTAAAGAAACATTTCGAAGAAATGAAAATTCAAACAAAAATATCAAAACACATGAGTTGCAGCAGAAATAGTATTGAAAGGGCTATTGAGCTTATACTTTGCATGAAATTTGCCTTATGTCAGAGAGAACATATATTTGTCCTTTTGGGTTTGACTTATTTCCCCGACCATAATGGTCTCTTGAACTATTTTTTTCTCAAGGTTTATTTATTTCCACTGGACAGAGAGATCTATAGAGAGGAGATACAGAGAAAAAGACCTTCTGTTCATTGGTTCACTCCCCAAGTAGCCACAACAGCCGGGGGTGAGCCGAACCAAAGCCAGAAGCCAGGAGCTTCTTCCAGGTTTCCCACACAGGTGCAGGGTCCCAATGCTTTGGGCCATCCTCGACTGCTTTCCCAGGCAACAGCAGGTAGCTAGATGGGAAATGGAGCAGCTAGGACACAAATCAGCATCCAAATGGGATCCCAGCACATACAAGGCGAGGATTTAGCCACTATGTTACTGTGCCAGGCCTAGTGCTTCACACTTTTAACAAGTTAGCCATTTGCTACACAAACAAACAAAGAAAGGCTTATTCAAAGGCTTATTTGTATTGTCATCTGACCTGCTTTGAAAATGACTTTTCCTAGGGCTAGCTCTGTGGCGAAGTGAGTTAAGTCTGTGGAGCACAAAAACTGTGGTAGGAAGTAGCCAAGTCCAGGCCAGGGCATGGTACTCGTGGGCATATATTAGGTGCAGGTCGGGGGGTGAACCAGGCTGGGCCAGTTCATATCACCCACTGGCGAATCTGAGTACCAGAATGCAGTGTGGGTGTTGTGCCCAGATTTTGAGATCCCCAGAAATCACCAGGAGTCTGAAGTCAATCCAAGTGCACAAGGATGGTTTATTCAAGCTCAGCACATCTGAGCCTGGGTTCTTGGTTGAGAGCAGGCAGAGCTGGCTGACGACCCAGCCAGTCAGGAACAACACCCCTTACCAGAGTGTGGCCCAGAACAGCACATTTATAGGGTTTTTTTTTTTTTTAAAGATTTATTTTTATTATTTTTTCATTGGAAAGGCAGATATACAGAGAGGAGAGACAGAGAGGAAGATCTTCCATCCGATGTTTCACTCCCCAAGTGAGCGCAACGGTCGATGCTATGCCAGTCCGAAGCCAGGAGCCTCTTCCGGGTCTCCCACGCGGGTGCAGGGTCCCAAAGCTTTGGGCCGTCCTCGACTGCTTTCCCAGGCCACAGGCAGGGAGCTGGAAGGGAAGCTGGAAGGGAAGCGGGGCTGCCGGGATTAGAACCGGCGCCCATATGGGATCCCGGGCGTGCAAGGCGAGGACCTTAACCACTTGCGCCACTGCGCCGGGCCCCATTTATAGGGTTTTTATAGGGGCAGTCCACAATAGCTTGAAAAGGGGCAATTCACAATAGCCTGCAAGGTGAGGGGAAATACCACACATTCCCTACCTATCTCAGCTGGACAGCCCATGCCTCCAGCAACTAAGGTAAGCACCCACTTAATTACTTGGAGCCACCTGTGAGATAACCAGACTTAGGTGGGCCTTGATTCATAAGAATCAGTGCTAAAGGTCACAAAGGCCTGCAAACTCACACAGTTTCTTAGTAGCAATGAGCTATGAGCAAATGGTTGGGATTTTGATACAGAGGTTCTTCAAGTGTTGGGCCAAGTTGGGTCACAACACACGTCAGTTCACATGAGGACCAGGAGTAGGGGCCAGCTAGACTGGGCTAGGCTGTAGCCCTCACCAGCATGAGCTGAACTGCGAGTAGGCCAGGCCCGGCCAAGCTACAGCATCCACTGGCAAATGCCGAGGTGAGGCGGGCCATGCCAGACTGGGCCATAGCACCCAACCAGCACACATGAGACTCTAGGGGAGAGGGGACAAAGCTGGTAGGATGGCTGCACGGTGCTCCCCTGCTGGATCACCACTCCCACTGGTGAGTGTGAGAGTTGGGATGGGGGCAGATTAGGCTAGACATGGCTATAACCCTGTTGGCCTCACGTGAACTGGATCAGGGAAAAGCCAGGCTGGGTTAACTGTTCCTACTGGTACATGCACAAGCCAGAGTGGGATTGGGCTGGTTGGGCTTTGCAGCAGCATCAGCTGGCAGATGCTGGCACTGGGGGCTAATTCTGTCAAGTTAAACTGCAGAACCACCTGAGGAGTGCAGGATCCAGGGTAGGAGTGGGTCCACGAGGGAAACAGTGGCACCTCCCTCCTGGCTTGCCACTCTGACTGGTGAACATAAGAACCAGGACTGGGGCAGGCGTGGCTAGACAGAGAATGGTACCCACTGGCTCGTGTGTGAACTGGATAGTGGGGTTGGTTGAATTGAACTAGGCTTCAAGGCCCACTGACCCATATGAGACCTGAATGGGATGTGGCACGAACTGGACCAGTTGGCTGTACATACTGGCAATCACAGGAAGCAGGGCAGGGGGCAGGCCTAGAGGGGGTTAATGCAGGTTTCTCCAACTAGGCTGCAGCTTCCACTGGTGTACATGAAGGCCGAGTGTGTGGTGAGCAGGATTGGGCTGGGCTGCAATATGTTGTTTGTGTCACAGACAGGGCTGAAGGCAGAACTGACTCGACAATTACAACCACCAGCATATGCATAAACTGATGGGGCAGCGGGCTGTGCCAGACCCTGTATTAGCAGGCACACATGAAGAGTTAGATCTGAGATCACCTCAGATGAAGTTTCTTCAGGGATTCCCCCAGCTGAACCCCAACCATGGAAAGAATTCTGGGTTCCGTGGTCTGACCGTGGAGTGCATGTATCAGCGCTGGGCCTTCTCAGGGGCTTAGACAGAGCAGTGGACAGTATCTCTGGGTGCACATGGAGGATATGGCAATACATTGGAGTCTGCAGAGGACACTTGGTACCACAATAGAAGACGGAGGACAAAACAAATTGATCAACTACCCCAGCCAAGTGTTGGCAGTGAATATCTGGGCAAACAGAGACTCTAAGGTGGACTATGTCAACCAGTGGATTCTGGAGAGATTTCATTGTGCTTGGAGTGGCAAGATCGGCAGTAATTCAGAACTATTGAACTATCGAAACCTCTTGAGCAGGACCCTCAGAGTGTGCCCCACATCAGGGACCCTGGAATGGATGGGAGGCTTATTTCCCTCTTTTCCCCAGGTACAGGAAAGAAAAAAAGAGAATGTGGAAATGGTGATCTCACCCACCTTCCTGTAGTCCTTTACTCTTATGACCCAAGTATGTATAAATCACCAAAAATAAAATTAAAATTAAAAAAAAAACACCAGTCACTTGGCATATACCCAGTTGAAAACATAATAGTTTTGCAAATAACATTATTTTTAAAGTGCCTATTTTTTTTTTTATTTAAAAGAGAGAGAGAGAGACACATCTTCCATTTACTGGTTCATTCCCTAAATATCCACAAACAGCCAGGGCCATGTCAGGCCAAAGCCAGGAGCCCATAAGTCACTCTGGATTCTCCATGTAAGTGATAGAGATGCAAGTACTTGAGCCATCACCTGCTACCTTCCAGGGTGCACATTAGCAAGTAGCTGGATGGAAAGCGGAGTAACTGGTACAAGGACCATGTGGTGACTTAATTACTGCACCAAATGCCTTCCTCTGGCCAATTCTCTTGAATCACTCTATATAACAGTAAATGCTTGACGTTCTATCTGCCTATACGAACAATAGAATAATTGTAAGAGAGTCCTGGTAAATGGGATCAGGAGTTTAGGATGGGCAAAGAGGATCTGTTCACTGGGGAGGTATCTCAAGACAAACTGAAAGGAAAGGATTTGGATTAGCCACTGAGAGAATCAGAATTCCAGACTGAGGATTAGTCCAACATTAGTCAAAGCCAAGTGAACACTGATCCTATTGATGAAGGGAAGGAAACTGTATTCACAGGAGATACACCCTATTAGTTAAAGGGCTATGAGGGGTGCACTGATCCTATAAATTGATTGACAGAGACATACAGAAACACTAAGGATTCCAGAGGAGAGAACTGACTTGATGAGAATGCCTGGAAAGCTCAGTAATGCAGCAGTATGCACTTGGATGAGTCATTCCCTCAGGTCAGGACAAGGATGATTTGTAAATTGTGGTGGACTGTTGCATTTCAAGTGAACTGCCACAGGACTCCTAATTCTACTCAAGCACCTGATGTGAAGTGGTTTCTACATCCATGACTCACCAGCATCTCAGGTTCAGGGTTTGTCTGATATTCCAGTAGTCCAGCAGCCTATTACTGGCATGCTCATTCTGAACCATGTCACATAGAGTTTTCCATCACTCAACACAAACTCTGATAACTTCTCTCCAATATCCGTCACCTATTTATCTCCAAGCTTTACTTCCCCTACTCTCACCCTCCTCCCTCAACCTATGAGTCCTTTAAAAGCTTCCTTCTCTTTTCCAGCAAGGGTGGGTATTCAACTATGATCTTACATTATCCTCAAATATCTCATTCCTTTGCTTTTACAATGAACATATGCAAGCCTAGAGCAAATTGATTTGTGAATTTTTGATCTCAGGAGAAACTATGGTTACATTATTTCAGCAAGGTCTCAACTTATGTTGAACAATCTTCATCTGCTTTCTTTTTGTTGAATATTTATTTACTTTCCTATTTGAAAGGCAGAGATACAGAGAAAGGGGAAAGAGAGAGAGAGATCTTAGAACTGTTAGTTCACTCCCAAAGTGGCTAAAATGGCTAGGGTTGGACCAGGCTAAAGCCTGGATCCCCTTTGGGTTTTTCAAGTGGGTGACAGGGCCCCAGGTACCTCTGTTGTCTTCCCAGGAACATTATCAGGAAGCTGGAACAAAAAGTGGTGCAGGTCGGATTGAAAGGAAACTCATATGTAATATTGGTATCACAGATGGCAGCTTAAGTAGCTGTGCCACAGTGTCAGCCTCCAATCTTTTCAGTTCAGAAGAGAGAACTTTCTTAACTGCATAATCCATGCTTGTTCCATATAACAAAATCTTAGTTGATTTTGAGAAGATTGTCTACCGAAGTAGATTTGGAAGCCTTTGATATAGAGGTTATATCTCTTTAGGGTACACCCACAATCAGGATATGTTAGGGAGCAAAACCACTCTGTATGAATAGAAGACAAAGAAGTGAAGATAGAGAGCAGGAGAAAACAGTGCTAACAGAATGAAGTGAAGGAGAGAATTTCAACAACACAGGAAGTAGTAACTATCAAATATAATCTGCAAAAGTTTGAGGACTGTCAGGAGGAAATAACTAAATTTGGCCAGGAGGTCATTTATAACAATCTCTGTGAAATGGTAAAAATCAGAAACCAAGGAAAAATAACAGTGGGCAGTGGAGGATAATAAAAATACAAAGGCAAGGGCCCGGCACGACAATGCAGTAGTTAAGGTCTTCGCCTTGCAAGCCTGGGATCCCATATGGGCGCCAGTTCTAATCCCAGCAGCCCCGCTTCCCATCCAGCTTCCTGCCTGTGGCCTGGGAAAGCAGTCGAGGACAGCCCAAAGCTTTGGGACCCTGCACCCACGTGGGAGACCCGGAAGAGGCTCCTGGCTTCAGATTGGCATAGCATGGGCCGTTGCGCTCACTTGGGGAGTGAATCATTGGATGGAAGATCTTCCTCTTTGTCTCTCCTCTCTGTAAATCCTCCTTTCCAATAAAGATAAAATATATCTTGGGCCCAGCGCGGTGGCGCAAGTGGTTAAGGTCCTCGCCTAGCACACCCCGGATCCCATATGGGCGCCGGTTCTATCCCAGCAGCCCCACTTTCCTTCCAACTCCCTGCCTGTGACCCGGGAGAGCAGTCGAAGACAGCCCAAGGCTTTGGGACCCTGCACCCACGTGGGAGACCCGGAAGAGGCTCCTGGGTTCGGATTGGCATAGTATCGGCCCGTTGCGCTCACTTGGGGAGTGAATCATTGGACGGAAGATCTTCCTCTCTGTCTCTCTTCTCTGTATATCTGCCTTTCCAATTAAAGAAAAAAAAAAGATAAAATATATCTTTAAAAAAAAAAATACAAAGGCAAGGAGTCCAGGGTATATATCGAAGACACTGGAGAAGCAAAAGAAGTTGTGCAGCTATCAGAATGGACTACAGGGTCAAATAAGGACTTTTTTTTTTCCGAAGATGGGAGATTTGAGAGTATAGTGGGGAAAAGAAGTCACAGTCATGCTGGCCAACAATGGTATGAAGGAGAAAAATGGTGTAAGTCAGCATGCTGGTTTCCCTACATCTTCCTCTCGGGAAGGGATGGTAATCAATTACTGTGCCTAAGCCCTGCAGGGATGTGGCTCTGGGCTTCCCACCCCTGACATGCAGGAGGAGAGGGCTTCTCAGAAGCTAGTCTCCCTAACAGTAGGTCAATTTCAGTTGTCTTTCATGTCAGGCCTTCTGCAGTACTTAAGAAACCTTCCTGGGCTCCACGTACCTCTTCAATTGCCGCTTCATCAGTGGACAAGTTGCTTATCCTTCCACTGGACTATGAAGTTTTGAAGGGTGATATTTTACCTCCTCTGTCCTGTTTTAGTTCTACTGCCCAAGACAGTGTGTTAGTACTTAGTAGGCACTTAACGCCAGGTACCCATGATGCAGTACGTCAATTTAGATAAAATCTCTTTAAAATACTATCTGGCAGAAAAATATTTTCCCAGGAAAGGAGTGCATGATTCTGAAATATACGCTACCCAGAGTATGGAAAGTTGCCAAACTGACCTTCAGAGGTGTGTACCTGAAGGGCTTTGGTGGCATTCACATTTTAAATGGTACCTGGACTTAGAAACAAATCTCAGAAGTTATTTACTCCAATCTCCTATGCACTGAAAGCTCATGCTCTTCATCCCAACATTAAGTGATCCTTTATAGTCCACTTGAGTACTTCCAGTGATCGAAGACATTTCTGGGGACCAGTGCCATGGTGTAGCAGGCAAAGCCACCTCATGTAGTACCAGCATTCCATATGGGTGCTGGTTCGAGTCCCAGCTGCTTCTCTTCTGATCCTGGTCCCTGCAGGTGGGCTAGAAAAGCAGCAGACGATGGCCCATGTCCTTGGGTCCCTGCACCCACATGGGACTCCCATTAGAAGCTCCTGGCTCCTGGCTATGCTCAACTCTAACCATTGTAGCTATCTGGGAAGTAAACTAGCAGAAGAAGTTACCCCTCTCTTATTCTCTTCTTCTCACTCTGTAAATTTGCCTTTCAAATAAAGAAATCTTTTAAAACACAAGTGCACATACCTGTCTTAAAGAATGCTCACTTCATTTATGGACCACTCTAATAATTAGAAAACTCTTTCTTTTGATACTCACATAGCCTGTCAGTTCTATTTGTCAATGTAATTACATTACAGACCTTCCACCAGTAGAAGTAGGGCACTACAATGTTTTTCAAGGCTTGTCCCTCCCTGTTCTGTTTATCTCTACTACATTTGTTCATGTCATACTCAGAACGTTTGAAAAGGCATGTCTACACACTACTTTTCTTACATTCATGCTGAACTGTTTCCAGAAGAAGCAACAAAATCACTGAAAAATGGAAATAAAGTTATAGTACATAATAATGCATACATAGTAATACATATACAGTAATACAGGAATAAAAATAACCAAGTGTAAGCAAAATAGAGACCCTTACATTTCTTTTCAATCTGATAATGCCTCTTAATTTCCTTTTTAACCTCATGTTGAAATACCCTTACCTTAATCCAGAGCTTCACGTCATCAGGGTAAAAAGCAGGCTGCAGACAACATACACAGTATATTAACATACTCAGTATTAACATACAGTAATATCTTACTCAACTTTAACATAGAAGGTATCCTTTATTTAACATTTAACAATAAAGCGC
Source organism: Ochotona curzoniae (assembly GCF_017591425.1). Taxonomy (NCBI): domain Eukaryota; kingdom Metazoa; phylum Chordata; class Mammalia; order Lagomorpha; family Ochotonidae; genus Ochotona; species Ochotona curzoniae. The sequence continues at coordinate 16,374 of NW_024466920.1, forward strand.
CCTTTATTTAACACTGAAAGTGTCCTTTATTCTTCCTCCAAAGCATTTCATTAGAAAGTTGAGTGCTAATAAGTAATAAAAAGCACACAGAATAACAGTATGAATAAATAGGAAGTCTTCTCTTGCTCATTGCCTCTTTTTATTTCTTGTCTAGGGCCATCTTAAAGTTCAGATTGAACTGGGCTAAGGTAGGGGCCAGGAATTACAATTTTTGTTAAAAAAAAAAAGATTTATTTATCTATTTGAATGACAGAGTTATAGAGACTTCTATCTTCTGGTTCACTCACCAATGGTCACAAAGGCCAGGAGTGGGCCAAGAGGAAACCAGGTCTTCTCACATGGGTGTCAGGGGCCCAAGGATGTGAGCCATCTTCCTCTGCTTCACCCAAGCCGTTATTAGCAGGGATTTGGATCAGAAGGGGCGCAGCTGGGACATGAATTGGCACCCACAGAGGGTATGTTGGCATCCAAGCCTTACAGCCAACTTCACTCACTGCCTACAAAGCTGGCCATGGCATCATGACTCTATAAAAGCTACTCAGGGTTAAGGGCCAAGACAACTTCGTAGGCTAGGCATAACATTTCTCATAAAAATCCAACACAGCACTGGGAAAAGGGTGTGCCCCTCTGCTCTCTTTAGGAGAACATTGCAGCAAGATCAGAGACACAGTTTGGTACAGGAAGTACCAGGGATTGGAGTAAGAATTACTCAATCCAACTTCTACCATTTTCAAAGCAGAAAGTGATGAATGGTTAATATCCACGCAGATCAGTCAGACGTGATTAGAAATCAGACCATTAGGCTGCACTCTCAGGAACTCGTGTTTCCTGAAATAGTAAACAAATGGAGGCATTTGTTTTGCTAAAAATTCAGGACATCTAAATTAGCACACGGGCAAGAGAGCTGGGAAAGGTATGTTCTCATTTACCTAATACTTCAACTTTAAAATATCTTCCAGAGAGTGAATTCATGCAGCTGTACTGCTGAATAATTTTTCAAGTTCTCGGGTTTTTACCTTTTTATACTGTAGGCAACAACAGGGTAACAAGCACCAGCAGCCAAACATCCTTCCTCTTTCCACGCATCTACAGAATATTCTTCCAGCAATGCTTAACTGAAGGGTGACAACAGCTGGTGAAACGGCTCAGTAGCTTAAAGCTCAGAAGCCTCTGCATTTTCGCATCCTCATTTACACTTACAGCATTTCTTTTGGGGACTGCTAACAAGGTAGTCTGTGGAAAGCACACACTGTGTGATTGTGACTTTGCACATGTTATGGACAGATGCTGAAATGTAAGATGTGAAATGGGGTTATCATGGGGTTTTTTGTTTGTTTGTTTTTGGTCTTTAGGTAGCACAGCACATTCAGCCTCCTTTGGGAAGCCAGAGAGCAAGGAATTGATTCCTGGCCTCACCCCACCTCCCTCATCTGTCACCTCCCATCCAGGGACCTGTTATTGTGTACCCTGGGAGGTAGCACTCAGGTCCACGTGGCAGCCCAGCTAGGGCTCCATGCCTCTGGTTAGGACCTGGCTCAGTCCTTCTGTTACTGGCATTTGGGGAGTGGAGTAGAGGGAAAACTCCTCTGTTTCTACTTCATAGTTTGCCTTTCAAAGAAATCAAAATAGAATAAATACTTAAAGAGATAACACATGAAAAGGATCTATCCCTTGAATATCAGTTAAATCTGCTACTCAAGTATTCCTATATTCAATATCCATTTGTAATCCCGAGTTCATTTTATATATTTAATGAGAAACTGGAAGTGGAGGGGGCTGTGGCAGAGCATTTAAAGGGAATATCATGCCAACAAACACATATTTAAGTGTCCTGAAGGTAGAGGGACAAGGTTTGAGATTCCTCCCATCCTGCTGGACACGGGCAAGCTCTCCAGTTTGAGAACAGTGTTCAGTAGCAACAGTTTCTTCACGGCTGCCCACCAGAGCCCTAAAAAAGTCATAACCCAAAACTTTCAGGACATTTCACTAAAGGCAGCTGCACAGGTCTCCTAACGATGTCCCTCCGAGGAAGATGTAGGAACTGCAGGAGGGGCTGCGACTGTCTTGGGACACGGAATCTCCCTGAACCACTCCCCGCCCCATTAGCCCAAAGCTTCTTCCTGGGATCACCTTGGGACTTGGCCTCTTCGTGAACCGTTTCCAGCGACTCAGTTCCAGCCTCTTCTTTGAGGAGGGCCTCTCCTGGGGCGCCAGCAACATTTTCCTGGTTCACGCCCCGTATCCCACCAAAGGTGTAACAACAGCTCCTCCGCCTAGGCTGCTTCCGGGACGCACTGGGAGTTGTAGTTCTTCCAACCAGCAAAGGCAGCTAGCGTCAGGCACCACCGAACCACAACTCCCAGGAAGACTTTGCGCAAGCGAAGCCCAGTTACCACGGCAACTGCAGCGGTCCCTCGGCTTGACTTTAGTGTCGCCTTTGCTTAGTTATGGTCCCTGGTGATGACGCAGTTCCCTTTGATTGGTTCTAAGGCAGAGGCGGTGCTTTAGGGGGTCGAGAATTCTGCTACCCGGACACGTGTGGTGAACCGCGGGCGTTTGAGCGTTCTTAAGGCCAGAAGAGTTAGGAATTTACAGGTAAGTGCCCATGTCCCTTGCTGGTGTAGGAACGGCTAAACGTGAGTGAGTCGCGTTGTGCCCAAGTGCTTCCTGGTTGTGCTACGGTATCCCCGCCATATCTGTTCCTTTGCTGAGTGTTCTAGTGGGTCCTGCTTGCTGAGAATCCTGATTCTCCAAAGTGACTTCTCTGAGAAAAGGGCACCTTTTTGGCCGGCTACTAGTCAAGTGGCAAGTTCCCAGCCGGAAATGGGCACTCGGCTGCCCAGGGTTCTAAAATGGTTGGAGGGTTCACTCCCCTAATAGCTGCAATGGCTAGCCAGAGCTGGGGCACTCCGAAGCCAAAAGTCTGGAGCTTCTGCGTCTCCCTCGTAAGTGCAGGAGCCCAAGCAATTGGGCCGTCTTCTGATTTCCTAGGAGCATCATCAGGAAACTGTACTGGAAGTGGAAACAGCCAGGACTTTAACTGGCATCAAGATGGGTGCCAGCACCACAGTTCGTTGCATTTAGCGCACAATGCCACAGTACTGGCCTCAGTTTTTCTTTTCCTAAAATACTGAATCTTGATGCGAGTTGTGCTTGAGGAAACGTAGTAATTTGCAAACCTTGATGGGACAGTTTTATTTCTTTTCACTTAGGTTGCTTATTTGAAAGAAAGACAGAAACAAAGTGAGGACAAAGAGACAGATCTTCCATCCACTGATTCACAGATAGCTGCAACAGCCAGGGCTGGGTGAGATGAAACAAGGTGACAGGAAGTCCATCTGTGTCTCATGTAGGAGTCGGATCCCAAGTACATGGGCCATTCTCTGCCTCTTTCGCAGGTGCATTAACAGGGAGCTGGGGAGAAAACAGCAACCAGGAATTGAACTCACCTGGGATGCCAGAGCCACAAGCAGCAGCTTAACCGGCTTTGCCACAATGCTCTCTTTTTCTGTATCCTCCTCCATCCTTCTCCAGCGGGTTTGGAAATTATGTATTGTGTCATTAATTTTTAATCTTTTGATTAAAATCTTTCTAGCATTTTAACTACACATGCTTAACAAAGTATAATGTTGCTCAGTACTTTCTTCAAATAGCACTTTTAGAATACGATGCCATGGTTTCCTTGTCATCTTCTTGTTACTCTTCTGTACAATTTTAGTTTCTATCATTCCTGTGACATTTCCAAGTCAGTGTACCACGTTGTCCAGACATTTTTTCGACTGCTTTTTTGGCAGGTGTGTTCCTTGTTTCTGTAGAGGTGAGGGGATGTGTGCAATATAGACTTTTCCCTTCCTGAAGAATGTGGCCACTTGGGCTTGAGTTTTTCCCCTGAACACATTCTAGACAGCTTTCCATGCTGTTAGGCAGCAAACTCATAGAAGACATGTTAAAAAATCCCTATCCCCTATTAGGTGAGAGGTGGAGAACACAGGAAATTTTTATTGCTCACAGAGGTGCCAAGTCCACGGAGGACCTGTCATTTATCCCGACACTCCAGTGGCTTTCCCTTAAGGCTTTTCCAGTGGCCCTATTTGTAGTTGGCAACTGTAAACTTTTGAATATTTAGGAAAAGCACAGCAGAAACGCAGGCAAAGAAAACTGTTCAGGAGAGTGAGAAAGGGAGTTGTGAGACCTACCAATACAGTTGAGTAGATGACCAATCACACTTGAGGCTCTTTGTTAAAGATGGGGGATCTTAGAACATACCATGTTCATTCACATAGTTTCTCCTGAGAGGAAGGTGGATTTTGGGAGCCAGGAGTCTGAAGTTGCAGATCTAGCTGCCTCTGTGTTCTTTTTTTTCAAGATTTATTTCTTCTTATTGGAAAGTCAGATGTACAGAGAGGAAGATTATCCGTCCACTGATTCACTCCCCAAGTGGCTGCAATGGCCAGAGTTGAGCTGATTCAAAGCCGAGAGCTCGGAGCCTCTTCTAGGTCTCCCATGTGGGTGCAGGGTCCCAAGGCCCTGGTCCTTCCTCAGCTGCTTTCCCTGGCCAAAAGTGGGGCAGCCGGGATATGAATCGACACCCTTATGGGATCCCAGCGTGCGCAAGGTGAGGACTTTAGCTGCTAGGCTACCACACCAGGCCCTCTGTATTTTTATAATGTCCTTGTGTCCAATCTTGGAGATTCTGAGTCTGGTTTTATCAAGAAGAAGAGTGGGTTTCCTTTCTGAGGTCATACATATAAATATTGCTCCTTATGCTTCCTATTCCAAGTGTATGTTAACCCAACATTATATTTGGTATCCTGGTGGCATTCTGTAGTGGAAGAATGCATCAACTGGTCCATTTGCCCTTTATTTTGTTCTCAGAGCAATAATTGTGCCCTGATTTTCTTGTTCACTCTATTTTGGTTTGTTTGAGCCTGCCACTGTGTGCTGGGTGTATAGGCAAGATCAAGCTCAGAGCTTGCCTGACAGAAGGCCACATCCTCAGAGAGTGGCCAGCCCACCAACAGTAGGAGCCTGTGAGGCCCGTGTGGAAACAGCAGGCGGCCATTCTGAGAATGCCATTGTGTTGGCATAGGCAGAAAGCTGTGAGAATTACTTTTAGGACTTTCCTCTGTGTGCTTGAGAGGTGGAGGGAAACAGCGTTTCACCCATGACGTCAGCAGGATGTTCTGAACACGTGTCAGAGTGCATCGGGTAGCATCTTAGAGCTACTGTCACTTGAAAGGCCTATTGGAGAGAGAGCTTATTGGAAAAGTCTATTGGAAGGAGGCCCAGCCAAAATTAGTCTTGTTGAACCTCAGATTTGCTATTGTTTCATAGGAGGAATTGTTTCAAAGCTGGGGGTCTTTAGTTGTAATGAAACTTTAATAACTTTCTAGCATTTTTTAAAGATTTATTTATTTTTATTACAAAGTCAGATATATAGAGAGGAGGAGAGACAGAGAGGAAGATCTTCTGTGCAATGATTCACTCCCCAAGTAAGCACAATGGCCGGTGCTGTGCCGATCCAAAGCCAGGAGCCAGAAACATCCTTCAGGTCTCCCACACAGGTGCAGGGTCCCAAGGCTTTGGGCCATCCTGGACTGCTTTCCCAGGCCACAAGCATGGAGCTGGATGGGAAGTGGAGCTGCCAGGATTAGAACTGGCGCCCATATGGGATCCCGGAATGTTCAAGGCGAGGACTTCAGCCACTAGGCCACGCCGCTGGGCCCCTAGCATTTTTTTAAAAAAAGATTTATTTATTTTTATTGTAAAGGCAGATTTACAGAGAGAAAGAGATACAGAGAGAAACATCTTACATCTACTGACTTACTCCCCAAGTGGCTGCTATGGCCAAAGCTGAGCTGATCCGAAGACAATAGCCAGGGGCTTCTTCCGGGTCTCCCACTCCAGGGCAGGGTCTCAAGGCTTTATGCCGTCCTCGACTGCTTTCCCAGGCCACAAGCAGGGAGCTGGAAGGGAAGTGGAGCTGCCGGGACATGAACTAGCACCCATATAGGATCCCTGTGCGTGCAAGGTAAGGACTTTAGCCACTAGGCTATTGTTCCAGGTCCTCTTTCTAGACTTTGTCTCCTTCAAAGTCTAATGACAATTTATATATTACTTGGGATATTAAGCATAGATTTACTGAAGCATTGTAGATTATTTTTATCTATACTTGAATTAGCATACAAAAACAGCTTATCATGCTCATCATAAACTTTGATTATTGGTCATGTCATTTATTAGTAAACTAGAAAAATAATGTTTCCATTTACTTGTTTAGGAGATGGCCCGTTGCCGTAGCCTAGTGGCTAAAGTCCTCACCTTGAATGTGCCATGATCCCATATGGGTGCTGGTTCTAATCCCGGCAGCCTTGCTTCCCATCCAGCTCCCTGCTGTGGCCCGGGAGAGCCAGGTCCAAAGCCTTGGGACTCTGCACCCGCGTGAGAGTCCTGGAAGAAGCTCCTGGCTCCTGGCTTCAGATCCGCTCAGCTCCTGCTGTTGCAGTCACTTGGACAGAAGATCTTCTTTTCAATCTCTTCTGTCTATGTATCTGACTTTGCAATAAAAATAAATTAATAAAAAAAAAAAAGAAAACAAAGAAATGAAGATATAGTAAAAACTGGCAACATTCTAGAATCCTTAACATTTTTATAATATACTAGTTTAACCTATAAAGTCCCTCTTAACTCTTATGTGAATTTAATAAATATATATATATATATATCACATGCATTTACATGTAAGAGCTTTACAAAGCTAAGCAGCTCAGAAGAGAGAATTTCTGGGGTAAAGGAAATGTCAGCGTGTGTTTGTCTCCAACCTTTTCTGGAATCTCTCTGGACATTGCCCTGTTTTCCAGTCTGTAGATGAATAAATAAAAATTATACTCTTTGCTTTTTGTCTTAATTGGTATGGAATCCAATAATAGTTGCTTTTAAGTGACCAGGCTTTCCTCAGACACACTAGTTTTTATAATTTGTGTTTAACATGAAGTCTTTTGTTGGGCAGTGCAGAAATGAATTATTATACCTCAAGTTCTAATGACTGTGATGGCTGCCTTGCTTAAGCATGAGAGTGTTTGTCTCCTAAAAACATACCGTTTGCATTGCTGAGCGTCTGTGGTAGTAGTTCATGCTGATGCATCTGACAGCATCCTGAACAAGGGTTGATTTTCATAGTAGAGGAAGATCTTAAGAAGATAAGATCTAAGGTTGGGCACTCTCAACCTTAGATATATAGCCTTAATAATTCATTAATAAAATGGGAGCTGAGCCAAGTGGGAGTAGGAATTCCTAAAAGTGTGATACTTGATGTGGAGATACACTGAGGAATCTGTCATATTGCGCTTGTTTTACAAAAGGTGTGTCATACATGCTTATCAAGTTCTGTCATACATTTGAAAAGTGCAACTTGGGGTTTGATAACATCTTCTGTTTTCATTCTCCTGTTGTATCTATGGAAGTTATAAGTTACATTTATTTTTAATGAATATTTGTATTTCACAGTTACGAAATCAATGACATTTTGCTGATGAATCGTATGAATGCTCTACAGTTGTTTTTTTTTTTTATCTCTTAGAGATAAAGACCAAACTGGAAGACAGGTCGGCCTGAGTGATAATCTCCACTTCTCTCATGATGTCTATTCTTCCGTATACTTTAGTAAATACTGGAATGCTATTATAGAAACTGTTCACTGCACACACCGTTAAGAAAAATACTACATTATGCATAGCATCTCAAAAAGTAAAGAATGAAAAAAAAATGCGTCGACTCAGTCATCAGTGTGACCTAAGCCTGTGCCATTTCACCGTACATGTTTGCGAGGCTGAGAGTGAACCGTGGCTTCCTGGCCTCTTCCAGAGATTAGTATTTCTACTTCTATCCTTCCATTTGTTTGGCTTCTTTCAGCAGGGAAAAAAATTCCATGGCTCAATTGAAAAGTAGTTGAGACCCTCTGAGACCCTGGGGAAGGTATCATCTTTTCTCTGTGCCTTTGCCCATTATGCTGTTCCTGATGCCTCTGAAAAATCGTGGCCTGGGAATATTAATAAACATGCTGTCATTAATTTTTCCACAGGCTGCTTTCTTTGCAGAACGTTGTGATGCTGCTTCTAAATTGAATGCTCTTTTCTTACCAGGACCTAGAGGAATCCATTGTGATGAAGCTGAGTCTTACCAAGATAGTTAATGGCTGTCGCCTAGGGCAAATACAAAACCTGGGCAAAACAGGGGACCTCGCCATGGATATCCCAGGATGCCTTCTGTACACCAAGACCGGCTCTGCTCCTCACCTCACCCATCAAACACTGCATAATGTCCACGGGGTTCCCGCCATGGCTCAGATTACACTGGCATCGCTGTAAGTGTTGGAACAGTCATTCAAGGATCACTTTGCTGGCAGCGTAATTATCTTCATTGATTTTATTTTTATTGAAAAGGCAGCATGACGGAGAGGAGAGACAGAAAGATCTTCCATCCTTTGATTTACCCCACAAATGGCCACAGTGGCCGGAGCTGGGACCAGAAGCTTCCTCCAAGTCCCCCACCTGGGTACAGAATCCCAAGGCCTTGAGCATCCACTGCTGCTTTCCCAGGCCATAAGCAGGGAGCTGGATAGGAAGTAGAGCATCTGGAACAGGAACCAGTGCCCGTGAGGGATGCTGGTGCTGCAGGTGGAGGCCTAACCTTCACCATGGCACCAGCCCCAGTTATCTTAATTTGATGCAACAAAAGAAAAGACTGTTTTATAAAGTTATATATGTGTGTGTGTGTGTATGTGTATAATTTGTAGGTTTTTAGAATGATATCAGATAATAAATATCAGATCTTGTATATCTGGCCTTAATTATGGAAACAACAGGCCAATCTTGTGTATTATTTCTGCCTCAGTTTCCTCCAATCCTAGTTCTATACTGCCCTCATTGCCACTGCTTCTCACAGTAATAGGGCTGGTACTCCCTAAGAGAACTGAATGCTTTTGTGCTCCGGTGTCAAAGTTACTTCTGCCTCTGCAGTTGGACTTGCTGGTAGCACTTTATGGAAACAGAAGGAACGGCATTAGATCATTCTGTGTAAGGTGCCGAGCGACTTCATGGTTACTTGAGGAGCCTATGATGTTATCAGATAAGTCTGCCTTGTGTTAATAACCATGATTTTAAATGGAGAAAAGGGGGAAGAAAATCAAAATGTTCTGAAGCAGTGGATCTTTGCCAACTCCTCTTTTCACAGAAACACTTGTAATTTGAAGATCTTTATTTTGACTAAGAACCTACTGTAGTTAGTTGGGACTCTTGAGTGACATTAGATGTATTTTGCTGTTCAAGACTACATTCATTGCCCAGATAGAGGAGTAGTTTCTTTGGGTGAGAAGAGAAGTTCAGGTGTTGAATAGTGTCCATAGATTCATTGGTTGTTGTGTGATGGATTCTTCTGTTTTGCTTACAGGGCAGAGCATCATGAAGTCTTGGCAGAATACAAGGAAGGAGTTGGAAAGTTTATAGGTAAAAATTAAGTGATTAGTGTCTTCTAAGGTGTTAATTTGGAGTTTGGAGGTACTGTTGACTCTTGTTTTTCATTCATACCTTTATTTGTTCATTATTTTAATAAGCATTTTTTTTTTTTTAAAGATTTATTTTTATTATTTTTTCATTGGAAAGGCAGATATACAGAGAGGAGAGACAGAGAGGAAGATCTTCCGTCCGATGATTCACTCCCCAAGTGAGCGCAACGGGCCGATACTATGCCGATCCGAAGCCAGGAGCCTCTTCCGGGTCTCCGGGCCACAGGCAGGGAGCTGGAAGGGAAGCGGGGCTGCCGGGATTAGAACTGGCGCCCATATGGGATCCCGGGCGTGCAAGGCAAGGACCTTTAACCACTTGCGCCACCGGGCCGGGCCCTTAATAAGCATTTTTTGAGAATCTTAAGAACCAGGCATTGGTGATTCAAAATTGGATAGCGAGAGTTAGCTCCATGTTCCAATTGGCTAATCTTGCACCTGCAAGCAGCAGCATCTCACGTGGGCACTGGTTTGTGTCTCTACTGCTTTACTTCTACTCCAGCTCCCTGCTTATGACCTGGGAAAGTAGTAGAAGATGGTCCAAAACCTTGGGAACCTGCATCAGTGTGGGAGACCTGGAAGAAGCTCCTGGCTTCAGATCAGCTAAATCTGGCCATTATGGCCATTTGGGGAGTTATGGAAGATCTTTCTTTGTCTCTCCTCTCTGTAAATCTGCTTCTAATGGAAATAAATTGTTCTTTTAAAAAAAAAAGGAAGAAAAATTGAGTTGGAAACAGTTGCTGCTCTCCTAGAACTCACAGTTTAGCTGGTTTAAAGATAAGTAAGTGTATCATGTTACAGTGTAGTGACTACTTTGCAGAGTTAGGGAAAAATACGTGTATCATAATAGCGCAGATAGAGGAGCTCTCAACTTCCTCTGGGTTCATTTGGAAGGCAATCAGAATAAAGAAAGTGTTCTCAAGAGAGAAGTAAGGGAGCATCATAGCTGGGTCAGAAAAGAGCAGGTAGTAACAGCACCAGGAGTGGGCACGGACATAGTGGTAGACAGATATGGGCAGACTGGTCACTGCGCAAAGACCAGAGGTGAGAACTTCCATAGGACCTGAGATCCAACGTAGTCTCATGCTAGAGCCTTAGACATAAAGCAGAGGATGAAGAGTTTATGTACAGTTATATTCCAATTATTTAGTATCATCCTTTGTTCCAGATACTGGATTTTATATGCAGATGTGACCACTGATCTGTAGGAAAGCTTAAATGGTAACAGCTAAAGAACCACATCTTCTGTGGACCATTTTCTCCAGAAGTTTTTTCTCAATGTGTGAAACTCAGTGAACCAAAATCCTATCTCTGTGAGTAACAGCCCCTCTGATTTTGGGAGAACTGCCTGAATGACTTGTTGGTTTTTCAGGGCCCTCTGTTTAGGTGGAAGGGTTTATGCACCACTCTTGTTGATCTGAAGTCAACTCGCTAAAGCACACAAGCATACAGTTAAGTGAAAATGCTAACATATGCTTTCTAGAGATGACTGTGATACCTGAAATTATGCAAAATGAGTAGGGGCACTGCAGAGGTTTTTCACTTGTGTCATTTATTTTGTCTCTTTTTAGCAGTTCCTGTTTTTTCCTTATGAAAAAAGATGGAATAGCATATGAAATTTAAACACATGTGACTTGGCAATCTTTTTATTATTTATCTTTTATTGGAAAGTCAGATATACAGAGAGAAGGAAAGACAGAGAAGAAGATCTTCCATCCGATGATTCACTCCTAAGTGACCACAACAGTTATATCTGAGTGGATCTGAAGCCAGGAACCGGGAGATTCTTCTGCATCTCCCACACGAGTGCAGAGTCCCAAGGCTTTGGACTGTCCTCAACTGCTTTCCCACGCCACAAGTAGGGAGCTGGTCAGGAAAATGGAGCTGCCTGGATACAAACTGGTACCAGTATAGGATTCTGGTGCATGCAAGGCGAGAACTTTAGCCGCTAGGCTGCCGCACTGGGCCCTATTTTCAATGATTGTCTTTTTGACTAACTAACCTAAGGAACCAATATTGTGATACACTCAAATGTACCAACAGCAAGGTCCATTTGCAGTGTCCCAGGACATCCCTATAATTCTGTCCCAGGGGCCTATGATTATAATGAATAAGATTTACTGTTAATGAGATTATCTTTGGCTTTATTATTTCTTCTTTGCAAAAGTTAGTTTCCCCAGGTACTGCCTAGAATGAGCATATTTGGTATTACACCTTTTAAATCAAGTTGAGTGAGATCAGCGTGTCAATATATACTTCACTGTTCTTTGTACTTTATGATGTCTCTTTCCTTTGTAGCAGCTCACTGCATCATTAGAAATGAACCTTTACATTTAATTCTTTTGGGTTAGTAAGTTTGAAAGAATTATCTTGTATTATGTTGATAGGCATTCTACAATGCCAAGAGCACGTACTGTTTACTGTGAGTAGAGTTCTGCCACTGGACATTGTGAAGCTGTTCCCTATTCTAATACAATGCGGTTGTTGGTACAAGCATCATTTTGTTTGCATGTTTTTACAGGAATGCCAGAATCACTGTTATACTGCTCCCTGCATGATCCAGTCAGCCCCTGCCCAGCTGGATATGTCACAAACAAGGTGTGCTATCCCGCAGGCCTCCAGGACTGCAGTCTTATCCTTAGAATTTCCCTTGGATACTGGAATCCCAGTCTCTGGGATAAATTCCTTTATGCCTTCTCTTTGCCTGAGGGACTAAAGTGGGATGAGATGGTTCATAAGAGAGTTGGGCTACCTAAGATTGAGTTTAAGGGAAGAAAAATATCCTCAGCATCTTCATTGTTGCAAAAAAATGGGGGATAGAAGAGGGTCATGTGCATGCCAAAAAAAGAAATTGCTGGGATGGGAGAAAACAGTAGTCTTTTGGTTCTGTGCTTTATTTGCAGTTTTAACAAGTTCAAGAAGAGTGGGGAAAGTTGCTGATGAGGGGTGTCACGTGTACAACTATATATAGTAGAACCTCAGTATAATACTGCTTGCTGGTAAAACAGAATTTGCAAAAACTGGGTCCATAGTCTGAAATTTTAGCTAATGAAGAACAGAATCAAAAAACCTTCATTAGGAAGTTTTCACCTGAGAGGTGACCCCGTTTGCATTATCCCAAGGATGGCCTTTCTGTGTCATGTTGCTGCCTTAAAGAAGCCTTTCCTTGCCCTCACCGTGCTGGTTCAACAGTAATGTTCATTATATCTAAGAACATTGTTTTTGGTTATTTTGCTTTAAGCTGCTTTTTATGTTGTAAAATGTATTCAAAAGGAAATATTTTTGCCGGAGTTGTCTATCCCGTTTGTAAAGGAGAGGACTCGTTGAAAGCCGTATTTATGTTTTTGCACATAATTCTGTGTGTAACTGTGTACTGTATGGTACCCAAGACTGAAATCAAGCATGAGCATTTACAGTCAAATAAATAAGAGAGTACTTCAAAATGTTCACGGAAAATGGAATTTAAAGATGTCCATTTGGGGGTGACATTTTAAATTCATGCATAGTTTCTTTTTCATAATACACGTTTTTATGAACTTTTTTGAGACATGAATTTCTTTTGTTTATTTTTAAGGCAGAGAAACAGGGCAACAGAGCTTCCTTGCACTGATTAATTTCCCTTATGGCTGCGGTAGCTCCAAGTGGGGGCCAAAGCTAGGAATTAGGAACTCAGTCTGGTTCTTGTGTGTGATGGCAGGAACCCAGTTACTCAAGCCCCGATCCTTATCTCCCAGGTCTGTAGCTGCAAGAATGAAGAGTAAGGAGTAGAACTGGGCATTGAACCTGGGTATTCTAATGTGGGACACAGGTGTCTTTAGTGTCTTAATTAGCCAACTTAAACTCACACCTTTCCATGAACTTCTTGAAAACTCTTCACATATATGAATGTCAGATTTTTTTTTTTGCCTCAAAATAAATCGCCTTTTAATCCCATCTTCTGTGGATATTTTGAAGTATCTTTATGTACAATGGTGTTATGAGTGCTATCTTTTCGATAGAAGCAGTAAGTACAAATTGCTGTAGGAACTTGGAGGAGTGAAAGATTGCCTGGGAAGGTTTGAATAGTATGTTAAGAGTTGGTGACATATGAACTCAGTGTCTTAAAGATTGTATAACACATTTGCCAGGCAAAGAAGTAGGAGAGTATTTCAGTTAAAAGGAACAGTGTGCATAAAAGCAGAGAAGAATTAAGTACAGCATTTATTCAGGAACACCGGGTGGGGTAGGATGATAGAGATAGGGGAGAATAGAAGATTATCGGAGAACAGTGTAACAAAGAATACTTGCCACTGGCTGAGAGGTTGACATCCCGAAGGATGCTCTGTGAGCTAGAAATTCTATAGAGAATTAGAAATTTATTTGAATTCTTTTACTGGCCATATGTAGGCCATTGAATTATTACCATCTTTCCAGTTGTAAAGGCAAATTACTGTTTTATCATTTTATTACGTTATTTGTCTTTTATTCCTGCTAACTACTTATTGTCTTCCTCTATGACAGTCAGTGTCTGTGTGGGGTGTTGGAGGACGAGTGGAAATGACTGCTGCCAAGTTCATGGCAATCCAGGAGGCCCTTCAACCTGATTGGTTCCAGTGCCTCTCCGATGGAGAAGCAGCCTGTGAAGAGGTCACTTCCTTGAAAAGGACCAGGAAGTCTGTTGACCGATCTCTTCTGTTCCTGGATAGCTGCCTGCGACTGCAGGAAAAGTCAGAGGTAGGGCTGCCATGCCAACCACTCTCTCAAAACTTGCCTTCTCTACCCTCTATGAAAACAGCTTTTCTCTTACTCCTGCTTCTCTCTTCCTCACACTTTGCTTTGTTTTTGTTTTTGTTAATATTTATTTATTTCAGAGGCAGAGCGAAAGAGACATCTTCTGTCTACCTCTGCCTGTTCACTCCTCAAATGGCTACTACTACCAGGACTTTCCCAGCTGAAGCCAGGAGCCTGATACTCCATCCAGGTCTCCCACGTAACCATGAGTTACACTGTCTCCCAAGGCACATTAGCAGGGAACTGCATGAAAGCAGGACAGCCACACTAGAAATTGGCACTCTGATAAGGGATGCCAATCCTGCAGGAAGCAGCTTGGCTGACTGTGCCACAGTGCCAGGCTCACATCTTAGTTTTTAATATTTTACTTTTTTATAGTTTTCCCACTGTCTCTTAAATTTTACTGATTCTCTAAGGTTCAAACTTAGACTTTCTTTCATCACCCTCTGTGTACTTCCCTGGGCAACCTTCCCTCCATGTCAATTGCTGAATAATTCCAAAACTAGCAAATTCACCCCAATTACATAAACTCTTGGGCTCTAGGTAGGTTGTAGTCCTCAAACTCAGAGGTTATGGGACTCATTATCTCATTTCTTCCAAGCTGTGCTTCCTTTTCTCTCCCTCATTATTTTATCTCAGTTTGTGATATCTGCCTGCTTCCTCAGGCCAAAAGCTTGAGCTTTGCTAGTTGCCTGTCACCCATCCTTAATGTCCATCCGATTGTTCACTGTTCCTGGATTCCATATCTCGCTGTGCTGAGTGTGCCTACTCTGTTGTTACTGCCTCAGCTTGAAGCGTCATCATCTCTTGTGCAGTGACTTGTAAATTGTTCTTCCAGATTCCATTTTTATTTGTGTGCAATTCATCATTAGTCCTGCTATCCAAGAGTTTGCAGGTGTGACTACGAACCCATTGTCCCCTTCCCTTTAAGAATTTACTGATCCATTTGTTCCATCCGTGCCTCCAGCTTACTGTGAGCTGCTGCTTCCTCGTGTGGCCGCAAGCTGAGCTCCTGAGTTATTTGCAGTTCCTTGGTCCTATTTCATTCCGGTACACCTTATAGACTTTCTTCTGGACCATTTCTTTTGTGCTTATCCCAGCCATGTGTCTTCTCCTGCTTCCAGATTGAATTTATTTCATTCCACTCATCATTCTATGAAACTGGTCCCTGACACTTCCAGAAAGTCGTAGTCATCTTCTGCTACCTCTTCAGTTTGTAAATGCTTGTGTTATACCTCCTTTCACATTGTATTGCAGTGATTTTTTCTTATGCATTTGTCTCAAAATATGACCTCCTTAAGTTCAGTTTCTGTGTGTATTTTTTTCTTCATTGTGTGACGGAATACCTGACACATATACTAAGCGCTCAGTGTATGTTTGCTGGTGGTGAATGGTTGTGGTGGAGGAAAGAAGATCACACTGTAGTTGTAAATAATGGAACTTAAATTGCTGAGATTGGAGAAGAACATGCTAACTAAGAGAGAGCTGACGAGTTAAGAGAGCAAACAGTGAGCAGAGGAGGAGAATTTCAGTGTCTGAGATCATTTGTATAGAATAATCCTAAGCACTAATAAAGTCACACTATCACAATGTTTATTTTAAATATTTGTAAAAGATTATTTATTTAAAGGCAGAGTTATAGAGAGAGGGAGATACACAGAATGAGGGACCTTTCCATCTGCTAAGTCACTCCCCAAATGGCCTCAACTACTGGGGCTGAGCTAGGTTGAAGCCAAAAGCCAAGAACTTCATCCACATCTCCCATGTGGTGGTAGAGGCCCAAGCACTTGGGTTATCTTATGCTGCTTTACCAGGCACTTTAGCAGGGAGATGGATTGGAAGCAGAGCAGCCAGGACTCAAACCTATGCCCTATGGGAAGTCAATATTGTAGGTGATGGCTTAATGTAGTACACCACAACACAGGTGCAACAAACTTTATCAGTAAGAATATAATTTAGTTAATGAAGCTAATATATGTGTCAGAATTAGAGGAAACACTTGTCATTCTTAGTAAAATGCACATCTGCAGGAGGAGTTTGGTATGGAGATGTTGCTGAGTATATGTATTCCTATGAGAATAATAACATTTGAATTAAGTCGAAGGCAGGTCAGGGAATATAGTAAAGATAATAATTAGGACAGGTTAGCCTAAGGTGATTCCTCTGATGTCATTGCAATCAGCTTCATCATTTCTCCTTCCTCCTGTGTATTGGTCAAGTGCTGGGGCCCCTCTCTGCATCCCTTACACTTACACAGTTGTCTTGATATGATTATTAATGCAGCCTCCCTTTGATGTTAACTGTTGCATTTTAGGTAATAAATTGTCTAAATGGATAAATCATATTTCCATTCATGCACGGGAGTTTCCAAGATAGAGCTGTGCTAATCACAGCCTGTGTAACACGTCTGTTACTGCATACATCTTTTCCTTTTCCCGTAATTCCTTCCCCATCTTATTTGCTGAATCCTCTTATTTGCTCTTCACATATTCCCAGGAAAGGAAATAGCACACAAGTTTCATCTGAGGTGCTTGGAGCTGCTTGCAGGATCAGCAGAAGAGCGTTCTCTATTAGCTAGATCTGCATGGAGACAGGAGTGGTGTGATAGCATCACAGCAAGCATCTACCATTCTGGTCAAATCTCATTGCATCACTAATGCCCATACTTTTTAAGTCCACATCTTCAGTGACTGGATTTATATTGTGTTTGCCTCTCCCTCTAATACCCCAGACTCAGAATGCACAGAGCAGATCCTGTGTTTCCCAGATGGAACCCAGGCATCATTCCAGTCTTTACCCTCTCCCCAGTTGCATGTGTGCATCCTACCTCCCAGTGAGGGTTCAGTGTTACCTTTCCTCTTTTTACCCACTCCCACTGCCTTGGTCCACATCATCTTGCCCCTGTCACCTAGATTAAGTTTTTTGTTACTCCAGATGTTAGCTGTATTCACCCTTAATTTATCTCTACATAGCAACTAAAGTATCCCTTTCTAGAGGAATAGTCTAATTGTGTCCCTCCTGCTTAAACTAAAGAGTGAAATTCCCTCTCCACATCATTCAGGCTTCTCCCAATAGCCTCTGTTCTACCAGAGAGCCACTATTGATTTGTGTATGTCCTTGCAAACTTTAACTTTTTTCAGTCATATCTATGTGAAAGTGTGTTGATAATGCATGCCTATAATATGGTCATATGTTGAGCAATTTGTTTTTGCTTAAGAATATCTTAAAATTCTTTTTCTATCAATGCATATATTACTATATACTCTGTTCTTTTAAAAATAGCTAAAAAGAAGCCATAGTTCGAATATGTCATAATTTATTTAAGCATCTAGTGATGGATGTTTAGGTTGTTTCCAGTTTCTTATGATTCTAAATATATCTGTAAATATACTGTGACACAAAGGAGTGAATATTTTTGATGGCAAGATTGTTAGAAGTGAAATTTTAGCATCTAAAGATAAAAGCATTGACATTTTGGTAAGCATTATCTGCTTACTCTACTAAAAGCCTGAACAAATTGTTATTCTCTTTGGTTATCAGGGTATGTAAGTGCCATTTCCCTTACACTTTCACCTCCTCTATGTTATTTTAACTTTCTTATCTTAATGGCTAAAAAGTAGTATCTGATTATTTACAGTTTGCATTCCCTTCTTGGTGAGGTTTAGTAGCATTCCATGTGAATCAAGCGTTCATATTTATGTTTCTGAATTTTATATTCACATTTTCTACCTAGATTTCTGTGTGGTTGTCATTTTCTTAGAGTTTGTTGGAGCTTCTTTTATGGCAAAGATATTTTATCTATTCTCCAGAGAGTAATTTCTCCTTTGCCTTTATTTATGATCGGTTTTACTGGAAAAATTTTAGTGTTTTTAGTATATTTAACTAATCTTTTCCTCTAGCTTCTAGTTTACCTAGGATGGCATTCCTTACTCGAAGTATATAGTCAGTATGTTCTTCTGATTCTTGTAACAATTACTAGGTCCATGAAGGGTAATGTGCAGTAACGGACTTTATTCTGTCCCACATGGTTAGCCAGTTGTCTCAACTAAATGGTTTCTAAGTTCCTATGGTTTCTAAGTTCCTAAGGTAGGCCTGTAGTCATTAAAACACATTAAACTTCTCCTTTCCCTCCTGTGTATGTTTACTTTAATCTGAGCCGGGACATGACAGCAGCTGTTGACTGCCTCAGTCTTTCTTAGTCTTTTCATGCCTCTTTGGTGTTTTTCAAAGTGTGTCCTTGCAGCCATAAAGGCTGTCAGGAAGGAGGGAGCACTGTTCCCCTTTCAGAGAACACTGCAGTCACTGCTCACACATCTCTGTCCATTGGGCTCCCATGTGTGGTTCATCCAAAGGTCTGTATTGCTAAAAGTGGTTGGAAACATTCGATGCTTTCTTACTTTAGGTCCTTCAGAAAAGTCTGATCATCGGGGTGATTGAAGGTGGAGACGTTTTGGAGGAAAGGCTGAGGTCGGCAAGAGAGACAGCCAAACGGCCTGTGGGTGGCTTCCTTCTGGATGGCTTTCATGGGAATCCAGCCACCCTGGAGACAAGATTGCACCTGCTGTCATCCGTCACTGCCGAACTGCCAGACAACAAACCCAGGCGAGTGCTTAGAGTGCAGGGCAGCTTCCTGGGACAAGGGGTAGCAGTACTGATCAACTGTGTGTTACACAAAGTCTGTATGCACATGGGCATGCCGCTTCGATATTGTGGTCCTGTCCTTTCTAGGCTGTGTGGGCTAAGGCAGATTTGGGAGAGGAGTTGCCATCATGTCTTGCCCTCAATTCCAGTTTGTTAAAGCACAGGATAATTGCCACATGGTTTATTTCATTTGATCCTCACCAGTGACGGCAAGTGGCACACAATTCCTTCTTGTTCTTGTGTCAAATACAAACACAGTTCTTTGCTCATTAAACCTGAGGACAAATATAAAGTCATATGGAACTCTAGTTTAAACTGAGGACATATCTAGAGTGCCTACTCAAATGAAGATGTGGTCTCCCACAAGGGTGCAGAGTCCCAAGGCTTTGGGCCATCCTAATTGCTTTCCTGGGCCACAAGCAGGAAGCTGGATGGGAAGCCAGGCCACCAGGACTAGAACCAGTGCCCATATGGGATCCTGGTGCATTCAAGGCGAGGACTTCAGTTGGTATGCCACCACGTCAGGCCCAGAAGTACTTAAATCTTTTTTTTTTTTTTTTTTTTTTTTAAAGATTTATTTTTATTATTTTTTCATTGGAAAGGCGGATATACAGAGAGGAGAGACAGAGAGGAAGATCTTCCGTCCGATGATTCACTCCCCAAGTGAGCGCAACAGGCCGATACTATGCCAATCCGAAGCCAGGAGCCTCTTCCGGGTCTCCCACGCGGGTGCAGGTTCCCAAAGCTTTGGGCCGTCCTCAACTGCTTTCCCAGGCCACAGGCAGGGAGCTGGAAGGGAAGCGGGGCTGCCGGGATTAGAACCGGCGCCCATATGGGATCCTGGGCGTGCAAGGCGAGGACTTAACCACTTGCGCCACCGCGCCGGGCCCAGAAGTACTTAAATCTTAACAATGAATTATGATACATGTATGTGCTTGTATAAACATCAAAAACAAGATATTTCCATGACCCCAGTCAACCTTTGTTTTCCTAATTTTAACTGGCTTTGTTGTATTCTTTGGTCCCCATCCTATACTTGTTTCATTCTAATGCAGATAATAATTTGGTAATGATACTGGGATGCCTCAGAAAGTTCACGGAAAAATGAAATTGAGAAATAAGCATGTCTTGGTGCAAAATAATTTTGAGATCTGTGCATATGAGAGACCTTCAAAAAATTCATGATAATGCCTATTGTGAAAAAGCTGCATTGATTTCAAAACATTTTTTTATAACAAAATAAGCTTTTCTGTTAATTCTGTTTTCCAGGAAGTTTCTCAAGTGTCCTCATGTTTCTAGTCATTTTCTGGACTCCTTTGCGTTAAGTGTTCACAGATGTCTGTTGCTGAATTTGAAAGCTGGGATTGTTTTTCTTTGTGTTAGTGTGTAGAAATGCCAAGCTGCAGTGGGAGAGGACTTCTCAAGCACTGTGTTACTTAAAAGAAACTGTAGTAGGAAAACTAGCATCTATTTAAAGGTTCTGCTTCAATATTACATAAGCTTTTTTTTTTTTGGACGTCTCTTAGAAATCAGGAAGTCTGTAAGCTCTCTGCCAGTTCACGAAAAGGGCTGTGGGTAGAAAAGTAAATATACAAAATCGCCCTAGCCAGCCTACTGAGACGCATCTCTGCATCATACTTTAGGGGCAGGAGCTGGTCCAGTATTACTAACATCCCCCAGAATGCTTTCCTCATCCTTTGTCTTGGAAAACACCATCTCTTTCCACAGTGCAATCTTTCTTTGTAGTGGAAAAATACAAAGAAGGCCAACTGCATTCTTGGATCCTATGACTAGAGTTATAATTCAGAGAGCCAAGATTGCTGTGTGAGCGAACCTATGAGGAATTTAGAATTTTTGGTGGTTTTTTTTTTAAGATTTATTTATTTATTTGAAAGGCAGAGAGTAACAGAGAGAAAGGAAAAGGGGGATCCTGTGTCTGCTGGTTCACTCACCAAATGCCTGCAACTGCCAAATCTGGGCCAGGCTGAAGCCAGGAACCTGAAACTCGATGTGGGTCTCCGACATGCATGGTTGGAGCCCAGGCATCAGAGCTGTCCACTGCTGATTGCCTAGGAGTGTTAACCAAAGAGCTGGATAGAAAGTGGAGCAGGTAGAACTTGAATTGATGCTCCTTTACAGGATTCTAGCATGACAGTCAGCAGCTTAACCTGTTGTGCCGCCAACACTAGCCCTCCAGTATCTCATTAATCCTCACAATTATTTTGTGGCATTGTATAGTATTGCTGTTGTTTCTAAAGTGAAGAAAAAATTCTCAGAGAGATTAAGAAATGTTCTCAAATTAACCCAGCTAGTAAATATAAATAGCAGAGCCAGGACCCAGGGCTGTTTCCCTCCAAACTCCATGTTTTAACATACCTCTTGCCATCCATTGTGTACCATATTAACCATGGTTTTTGTCTTTATTATTGTTATTATTTTTAGTGTCCTATTCATTGGATAGGCTCTCTGATTTCAAACCCAGCAGGATTCTCTTACCACTGTTACTGTTTTTTATTTTGTAGGCTCATCTCTGGTGTTAGTCGGCCAGATGAGGTGCTCGAGTGTATTGAAAGAGGAGTGGACTTATTTGAGAGCTTTTTTCCTTATCAGGTGACGGAGCGGGGCTGTGCCTTAACTTTCAGCTTTGATTACGAGCCAAATCCTGAAGAAACATGTACGTTTTTTGAAGTAGATCTTATCCTAAAGTGTCTTGTATTTCCTATTAATGCTTGACTTGAATCACAAGATAGAAATATGTACATTACATAAAGCCAGTCTTTTATAGAACTACAACTTGGTTTCTTATCCATACTCCCTGGTGTGTTGGCACACAAAACCAGATACTTAATGCTATCCATGTATTTCATCAATATTAGGATGGGATTTTATAGTGAGCGGAACCAAGGAAAACAAAACCTCTTCTGTGAACCTGAAAAATAAACATTCAGAATGAATTGTGATGAAAATCTAAGAAACCCTTTGAGCTGTTTGGTAAAAGTTAATTCATTTTTCACAAAAGAGTTCTTGTATGCTTTAGTGAACTGCATGCTCTTAAAATACAGGAAGACTTACCGCTCTCTGATCTTACTATTTACTTTTGGCCTTTTTTAAGCTATTTTTTTTTTTGACACACTGAGACGTGAAAACTCTTTTCCTCTGCTAATGTTGCTTTGAAGCCCTGCCATTTTCTTTTATTGTTTAGAAGTATAGCAAATCAGTTTTAGAGTCTAATATTTAACAGACAGAAGAAAGAGACTGTGGGTGCAGACTTCGGCTGAGTTCCCTTGGAGCGATTTTTTTTTTATTGGAAAGGCAGATATACAGAGAGGAGAGACTGAAAGAAATGTCTTCTGTCTACTGGTTCACTCCCCAAGTGGCTGCAATGGCCTGAGTTGAGCAGATCTGAAGCCAGGAGCTTCTTCCAGGTCTCCCACACAGGTGCTGGTCCTAAGGCTTTGGACCATTCTCGACTGCTTTCCCAAGGCCACAGACAGGGAGCTGAAAGGAAAGTGGAGCAGCCCAGCCATGAGCCAGTACCCTTATGGGATCCCTGTTTGTGCAAGGCGAGGATTTAACCACCAGGCTGTTGTATTGGGCCCAAAGCAATTCTTGAAAAGAGTTTTGCATGTCATTCATCCCTGTTGCCTTCAGAGATGGACTTTTTTTGGTCTTTTCTTGCTGCCCTGTGAATTCTTCCTTTATCACAGCCCATCTTATGTTTGAATAGGGTCCAAGATGACTATCTTAATTTCATTTACTTATTTGGCAAGGCAAATAAGAGAGAGACAAAGACAGAGATCCCCCTTGTGCTAGCTGCAGGACTAGGCCAGGAGCCAGGAACTCAGTGCAGGTCTCCCACATGATGGCTGGGAGCCAAGTCCTTTAGTCATCACCTGCTTGCTCCCAGGGAGCACATTAGGATGCGGTAACCAGAGCAGAGCCAGGATCTGAACCTGGGCACTGTGATATGGGATGCAGGCATCCCAGATAGCATCCTAACTATGAGGCCAAGTAGCTGCTCCCTCAAGACTTCTTTAAAAGGGTCATTTTATTCCCCATAAATGATGATAATTTCACTTAGGAGATGTTATATTTTTGTAAAGCAACTTACGCTATTAATCTAAATTGGATTACTTCTGGAAACAGATCATGGTGAATGAATTCTTAGGTAAAGGAGACAACTTTTACTATGCTTTTAGATAGAACAGAACATAATCTATGTGGATAGGTATACTATTAACCCCATACATTTTCATGATTTCATTTACAAACTAAATTATTTCCACTAGAGGGAATTGTTAGTCATTCAATATCATGAATATGCAAAATTCAAAAAAGAATCTGATACTGAGTTCTCTATAATGAACAAGATCAGTTTTTGGTTAAAGAAATCCCAGTATTTTCATGATTCAGGAAATTGAATTAGTTTGAACACTTTTTAAAAAGATTTATTTGTTTATTTGCAAGGCAGATTTACAGAGAGGAGGAGGCAGAAAAAGATGTCCCAACTGCTGGTTCACTCCCCAAGTGGCTGCAGTGGCCAGGGCTGAGCCAAGCCAAGGCCAGGAGTCAGGAGCTTCATCCAGGTCTTCCACATGGATGCAAAGGCCCAAACACTTTGATTACCTTCTACTGCTTTCACAGATCATTACCAGGAAGCTGGACTAGAAATGAAGCAATTAGGACTTTAACTGTTGACCATATGGTATGCCAGTGCTATGGATGGAGTCTTAACCCACTATGGCACAGCACCGGCCCCACTCTGAACATTTTTATTAAAGTATTATTGACTATATGCGTGTGGTTTCATATGTAAGCCCTTTAACAAATAATGAAAACTCCAAAGTAATAATAATTACTCCATGAAATGGTAGGAGTGCTTCAAAATGTCAGGACTTTATTATGGCTTCTCACATCAATACAGAAATTCACAAAAACAAAACAGGTCACTTCTCTTCTGCCCTTGACCTTGACAAAAGTTACCTTATCAGGATCATCTGCCGATTCTTGTTGGCCAACAATGAGATTATTGTTCATTTCCCTTGATGAATAATATCTGCTTGCCCCTGCTTAATGGTAAAGGGCTTTGTGTAGAGTCGCTGGGGGGTTGTTTTGCAGCTATTTTACTTACTTTTTAGAGCAAAAAGTTCAAAGGAACAATTGAAGTTCCCATTTAATTCTGGATAGTCTAGGTTTCCTAGAATGCTAAAGTCTCCAGAGAATACATAAATTAAAACCATGTACTACTTAAATCTATTTAGAATATAGGTATGTCCTTATATTTTGTGATAAAGCATAGACTTACACCCAACACATACACACACACACACACACACACACACACACACACACATCATTTTAAAATTATCCTTGATGGCAAGTTAATGAGTTACATGCTAATAGCTTTAATTGGCTTAGGGACTTTTTAAATTTCTAAATTGTTTTGCTGTAGGTAATATATAAGTGATTATTTTGGATCATATTGCACTTTTTCTTGTGTGATTTCTTTATGATAAAACCTTATTACTGAGATTATAGGGTCAAAGATCATGGAATAATAGCTAAAGTAAAATTCTTGCAATGGCTGTTTATTATCTGATCTTTATTCAAGACTTTTTATGGTTTGTTCTTCAGTGTTACAACAGAATGGGATTCAAGTAGACATAAAATATGTGGATCAAACAAAGAAAATTGAAACAAGTAATTGCGACCAAGAAATGACATCATTTGAAATTAACCTGAAGGAAAAAAAGTAAGAATTTTTTTTTAAGCTTAGATTTTGATTTCTGATTTTTCAATTTCAGTCTGTTTTCCAGGCTTATATAACTGTTCCCTTTTAGGTTTATGGCTTCATAAAATATTTATAGTTGAATATTAGTTTGGTCTTCTTAAATTTGGTTCCAGAAAAATTCTTATTTTTTCTGCAGATGAGTTTGTTTACTTTGTTTTGTCAGAAAACAGACAAGATAACTATTACTATAGAAAAGCTGTCAGAGAAGGTTAAATGCATTGTTCGGTTTCTTTTACTCATTCTGATTGCTTTAAATAATGACAATGAAATAAGGATTTCAAGATAAAACACAACAAAGTTTTTAAATTGTGAGTCATCTTGGCCATATTCTGGTTATAAGTCTTAAATAAACCATTTGCCTCTATGAAGAGGGAGCGAAGATCTGTTGTAATTTTGTATTTGGCCAGAAGGGATGGTGGTCAGCCTGCAGGTGGTATCCTGTGCTGTGCGTGCCCTCACTGTAGCACTGGGTGTGTTCGGGTGTCTCGGAGAGACATGCTGCAGATTCTCACTTGTTTATGTCTGCTAGTGATTGTGCAGACTTGAAAACTGATTAAAGTGTGAAAATCCCATTTCTTATCTATCTATATGTATTTAAGGTTATTTATTTGAAAGGCTGAGTTAAAGAGAGAGACAGAGATATCTCTATCCACTGGTTCACTCCCCAAATGGCTGTAACAGCTAGAGAGGGGCTGGCCAGAATCTAGGAGCTTCTTGCCACATGGATGGCAGGGACCCAAGCCCTTGGGCCAACTTCTGCTGTTTTACCAGGAACATTAACAGGGAGCTGGATCAGGTAGGCAGCAGCCAGGATTTGAACCAGCACCCATATGGAATAATAGTATCACAGGTCATGGCTTTAGCTGCTATGCCACAACTCTGGCCTCTCTTACCCATACTGTTGGAGCTTCTTGATTTTAGGACTGAAATGGTAATATCTACTTCATTTAATTTGTTACACATTAAAAATAACCAGAGATTAATTTCTTTTATATTGTTAGAGTGATATTAATGGTTATTACTAAAACTCCCTTTACATTGAAGATTCAGTTAGAAGTTATATTGGCTTTATTAGCATTGGGCTTGAAGTTTTGCAAACCTGAAAACAGATTCTAGCTTCACTCTTGACTTTGATCTTGGTGAAGTCACCTAACTTTGAGTTGTTAACTGATGAAAGATAATGTCTATATAGTGCTTACACATGTGGCCAGCAGCATTTGAACTGTCTTGCTCTATTAAGTCATTTAATCCTCACAGTGACTCTGAATTTGGCAGCATAAATACCTGGGAAACAAAAGCACGGAGGGAAGTTAAGTGGCTTGCCCAAGTGACTGTAAGCCAGGACTCAAATGTAAGGCAGAGTAGCTCCAGAGTGCTCCCTCTTAATCTTCATCTAGAGAGCAAGATTGGAGACAAAGATTCAGTGAGGCCTTGTAGGTGGAAATGCCCTTGAAAATTTGGAAAGATCTATGGAAAAAGGTCATACCACGTCTTTTGTTAGTTCTGGTGGTGAGTGGGAACAAAATGCCCTTCACCAGAGTAATATTTTCTAACATTGTGTGCCTTTCTAATGTGACTAATAATGCCTGACGTGAGTAAGTGACCATGTGGGTTTCTTAAGCCCCCATCTTGAAGGCTGTGTCTATCAGAGGAGAACCCCTGCATCTCCCTAACTTGGAATATTCTTTGCTATGCTTTAACCACATTCCCAGCTTAAGCCTTTCGCCAGTGCTGATCCCTTACCAATGGTAGTCTCAGGTGCTGATAATCCCTTCAGCACACTAGCAAACTTAGATTGTGGATTTCTTGGATACTTCACTTTCTGAATGACCCTGTGACTTTCTTTCTAAGGTACCAGGAGGACTTTAACCCACTAGTGAGAGGATGTTCCTGTTACTGCTGTAAGAACCACACCCGTGCATACATCCACCATCTACTGGTGACCAATGAGCTGCTGGCTGGAGTCTTGCTTATGATGCACAACTTTGAACACTATTTTGGATTTTTTCAGTCCATCCGTGAAGCACTAGGAAGGGATAAGCTGGGACAATTGAAAGAACTCATCTGTAGGCAAGCTCCTTGAAACCTCAGTAAAATACAAATCTGACTCTTCACATGAAGCCTGTAGCACCATTATAGCATGGGAAGAAGTGAAGAAACTGTTTTAGTTTTAACCATTCATTTATGAGAATAAGACTTGTTAAAATGAAGAACATCTGAACCACATTTGATGTGTCCACATAAGATTAAAGAAATGTTTTCTAAGGACCTAGTTTGTGGGTTGGTGTTATGGCATAGCAGGTACAGTAGCCACCTGCAGCACCAGCATCTCATATAGGTGCCGTTCCGAATCCTGGCTGCTCCTCTTCCCAACTAGCTCCCTCCTAATATACCTGGGAACGCAGTGGAAGTGCTTGGGCTCCTGCACCAATGTTGGACACCCAGAAGAAGCTTTTGGCTCCTGGCTTCAGATCAGCTCAGCTCTTGCTGTTACAGTCATTCAGGGAATGACTGGAAGATCTCTTCCTTTCTCTCCCTCTGCCTCTCTAACTCTGTCTTTCAAATAAATAAGTAAATTTTTTTTCTTAAGAGGGCTTTTCAGAAGAAGAAAAGACATAGCTTGAATTGATGGGGATTGACCTAGGTTGATAAGAAAGAAGTAGAGCCTTTAAAATCTCTAAGCTGATGCTTTAGTCAACAGAGGTTCTCTTAGACAGAAGCTATGAATGTGAGAGGACTGCCTGGACCACTGAGTTGGACTTGGGACCTGAGGGGAGAGAACTGTGCAGAAGCAGATAGACACATGCCTGTTGACTGGAGAAACAATCTAGCTGACTTAAGGGTTTTCTATATTTTGACTCTCATATTCACAAGGGCTCCTTTGGATGATTTTGTCTGCCATGCTGCCCTGATGGTATAGTTGACCAGAAATAGTTCTTGTGACTTAACCACCTTCATGTCTCCCTGGAATGTGGGGCTCAAACATTGCTCCTGTAGTCACCTGACCCAGACAGTATGCCTTCCTTTGATCACCTTGTCTGTGACTTTCTGTGCAGTTGCCCAGCAGGCTCACCAAAAACCTGATAAGCACAGTCGCCCCATCACTTAGAGACTTATTCATACTATGTTCACTTAGAAGCAGTGCTGGTGTAGCAATTCATTCAGTCATAATGTGGTTTCCTGGAGAAATCACTCAGCTTCTTCATGGAATAAATCATAGTGGATAAATCTAAATGAATTTCTGAAATGTTGTCCAACTTTAAACTTTTAGAAACAAAGAAAGCGGAAGGTAGAATTCTGGCCTCATTTGTCATCTTTGTTTAGTCATCAGAGACATGCAGCAGTGTCGGGCATCAGGCTCCAGGATTAATGCTGGAGAGCCTGAACAGCTTTGGCCTGTGGATTTTGGAGTAGTTGGTCAATTGGCATCAGAAGATCTGAGAGAGGTAGGGGTTCCTCCTTAGTTTGTCTCTGATTCTATGATTTTGTTTGGATCTTACTGAAGGAGTAGCATTTTTTGTTGATGTTTTGAAGACATTTTTATTTTCTTTTTGCATTTCTTTTTTTTTTTTAAGATTCATTTATTTTTATTAGAAAGCCAGATCAGATTTACACAGAGAAGGAGAGGCAGAATGATATTCCATCCATTGATTCACTCACCAAATGGCCATAATGGGGCCAGAGCTGAGCCAATCTGAAGCCAGAAGCCAGGAGCTTCCTGCAGGTGTCCCACATGGTGCAAGGTCCTAAGCCTTTGGGCCATCCTCTACTGCTTTCTCAGACCACAAGTGGGAGCTGGATGGGAAGTGGAGCAGCTAGGACATGAACTGGCATCCATATGGGATCCTGTACTTGGAAGGTGAGGATTTGGCTACTGAGCCATTGTACCGGGCCCTGACTCCTTTTGTTTTATACTGTATTTTGCTATTCAACATTTAGTGGGCATTACTGAGCTTCCTTTCTAATTATGTGGTTACTGTATTTTTATGTGATGGGAGTTCATCTGTATGGCTGTCTTTAGTAGTATAGAAATATCAGTGATTTTCAAATATTCATGGCATTGCTATAATTCGTTCGTGAACAGCAAAGGTCCAGTTTCTGTTTTCAAGGACTTGACTGTTTTGAAATGCATTAGATTAGAGTAGTTCATGTGTTCATATTCCTGTTCAATGTCAAACCCATTGTTGGAGAAGCATCAATAAGTATCTCAGGAACCATACAACATTCATGAGTTTCCTTGATGTCCAGAACATTGAAAGTTCCATTCAACATTGTCAGTTTCCTGGGTCTTTTTCTTATTAAAATCTTTGAGAAGTAAGTTTCTTTTCATGTAGTAAGTCAGATTATGGCAATAAATATTTTTAATTAAAAAAATTACTGCGTATGGCCTGTGAATGGTAATGAGTCTGTTAAACAAAGAATTAAATGTCCATGGTATCAGAAATGTTCTAGAGATTTTTTTATTGTAAAGAAATATTTTTTCTGTATTCCATCTGAATTCATTGTTCTAAGAGCACTTGAATGCAGAGTCCAAAAAAGGAGTTATTCTTCATTAATACCCAACATAAAGATTCTCTGTTTCTTTAAATGATATAAGTAGGGACTTTCAAGGTTACGCTAACCATAAGAAAAATAACCACTACCTTCTGTGGAGCGTTTTCAGTGGCATTTTTATTAAATGTTTTTTATACATTTCTCATTGACCCTCAGAACATTGCTGGGAAGTGTTGATATTACTATTCTTCTATTGAGAACTGGGTTTTAAGAAGGTTGAGTATCCTGCCAGATGGCTTGCAAGAAATTTCTGGAAGGTTGAGTAGTTTGCCAAAGGGCTTGTCACTACTCTGTTTCCAGTTTAAAGTCAAACCTTGGTTAAGTCCCAACAGTTAACCTTTGCACTAAACAGATTTTTCCTTATTTTAACTTTCTACTAGGTGTAAGGCGCCAAGAGAATCAAGGACTGACTGGAAGGGTGTTTTGGCCTGAGATGTTGGTTGCTTTAGGAGCTTTGCTGCCTCTCTGATGGGGAATAGTTGGCATTGGCTCTTGAAACACGGTGCCATGCTGGCCCTGGATGTGTTCACGTTGCCTTGCCACTGCTTGTCCCCAGTTTCCCTGAACTTTCCCAGGTTGGAACTATAAACACTGCATGTTGTTGAAAGACTCTGGAGGTTGTGACTAATTCAAGACTCAAATAATGAAGATTTCCTATGTATCTTGGGAGTAGCATAGTTGTTATTCTATGGAATGACACATTAAAGGAAAAATATAGTTCTAGAACATTTTTAAATTCAATATTTGTTTAATTAAAACATTTTGATTTAAAACAATTTCAACAAAGAGCATCAAAGGGTCACAGCTCAAGTGTGAAGCAACTATCTTATTCAGGATGTTTTCCGTAGAAGCAGCTTGGAGCTCACTAAGAAACCACAGAGTTAAATCATTGTTCCGCACCTTCCTGATTAGGAACAGGCTGCTGTGTGTAGTTTGATTAATCTTGCTTGTAGCTACGGGATTACAGCTTATTAAAAGTGACGGTGCTGTGTTGCGCAGGGAACCTGGAAGGTCAGATGTACACACTGAGCCAGCCAACGGCAAGGCTCTGCCTTCACCCAAAGGTTTGATGTGATTGGCACTCTTTCATAATTTCCTGTTTTTCAACCTTTGTGCCTGCTTATTTTATTGGTTATCCTTCTTCATGGAGATTCCCTGATTGGTGACTAAAGCTCAAATAACAGCCTGCGAAAAAAGGAAGCCAACCAAGCCAACCACTGTGAGCAAATGTGAGCAGGATAGTCATACATCATCACTCTTTGCAGTGATCCTGGTTTACGTCTGTGGTTCAGACATTATTGCCAACGACACCTACACTTCTGTTCACAAAAGTGCTGTGGCCAAGTTACTCTAATGGTCACTCTAATACTAGTGTTAAAGAGATCCAGCTAGAGATCAGGTGTCCCATCTAAAATGGGACCATTGCTACCTACCTCTGGCTCATCGTGCTGCAGGACTAGTGCTGCCAAATATTCCAATCTTTTAAGAGAAGACAAAACTCTGTGTTCTCAGGTGAAAAATCTCAAAATTTTCAAATGCAGGATCAGTTTTTTTAAAAATACTTTGCCAGCCAAATCAAATGTACATGTATCCAGTGTTCGGGTGAGTAGAGGAAAATACTGGCAGAGCAGGAGTGAGTTCATGATGATCATCCTGGCCTTATCTCCTCAGGAATGCTTGGCTGGTACCACCCAGACCTTGTCTGAGCCCACTACCATTAGTACCCTGCGTTACAGGTCACTCCCATGAGCAAACCAAGCAGCTGCCACCTTCTCCCGTCCCTCATGCCTAAGATGTAGAAAACCCTAGTGTTGTATGCCCCAGGTGGCCATTTTCCTTATGCAGTTACCCTGCCCTGTAGAAGAGGTCCTGGCCATCTCCAACTGGAGAGGGATCTGTCAGACTGTGTCCCCTTACTCATAAAATGCTTTGCTTGGACTACCAAAAGCTTCTTTCTTTCTCTCAAGTGCCTCCAAACACAAGACCAAGTTTGCAACTTCTGATGTTGAATCCTGAGGGAAGGCCTTGACATGTTTAAGCACATGAAATTTCTCGATGAATCTAGTTTCCAGTTCCTACAACTGTGCACAGAGCCCCAGTTTGGAAGTCCTGTGTTGTCCCACTTCCATTGAATGGAACCCAAATAACTCAGAACCTTTCTAACTCTACCAGAAGGGAAGGTATTCCTCATCTTGTTCAACTGTCTTTTCATGAATAAGAAATTTTAGGCCTGGAGAAGAAAGATTAATCAGTTGTGCCTTTGATCTTAAGGAGTATCTTATTCAGTTCCAGCTGGTATAACGAAGTACTCAACTCTGATCAACCACAGAAATGTCTCAGTGCTGGAGGTTGTGAACCTGTGATCAGGCTGCCAGCATGGTTCTGCTTCAGGATCTCCTCTCAGTGGGTGCTGCTTCAGGGTCTCCTCCTAGTCGTGCACTAGAGAACTGTCAACTGTGTGTTTATTTGTTTACTATTAGAGAAAGAGAGAGAACACTGCCATCCTCTGGAACACCCTCCAAATGTCCCTCCTCCCCCATAGTTGGGGCTTGACTGGGGCCAAAGCCAGTAACCAAGAATGAAAAAGAAGCCTTTTGTGGGAAGCAAGGAGCCAAGTAACTTGAGTTATCAATATAGCTTCCCAGAGCCTACGCTGGTGTGGAGTTGGAGTCAGAAGCCAAACAATAAGTCAAACCCTATCCTTTATATTATTTTTTTTAATTTTTTGTTTATTTTCCATTTTTCTTTCCTTTTTTTTTTTTTAAGAGTTATTTATCTTTATTGGAAAAGTAGATTTTACAGAGAGAAGGAAAGACAGAGAAAAAGATCTTCTGTCCACTGGTTCACTCCCCAAGTGGCTGTAACAGCTGGAGCTGAGCCAATCTGAAGCCAGGAGCCAGGAACTTCTTCCAGGTCTGCACATGGGTGCAGGGTTCCAACGCTTTGGGCCTTCCACTACTGCTTTTCTCAGGCCACAAGCAGAGAGCTGGATGGGATGTGGAGCAGCCAGCTGGCACACGAACCAGCACTCTTATGGGATTATGATGTGTGCTAAGCAAGAATTTAGCTGCTAAGCCATTATGCTGGACCCAAACCCTATAACTCCATGTGAGACTCAATATCTTAAGCATTAGCAAGTTGCCTGCTCCTTGGTGTCTCTTACAAAAACACTAATTTCTTTGGTGAGTGCTCCACCCTTGTTGCTAAGTTACCTCCCAATGGCTTCCCTTCCCGATATCATCACATTACAAGTTGAGACACAAACATTCAATTCATCACAAAGAGTTTAAACAAGTTTATTCTAGCCCCTGATTGGACCTCTTACCTTTCCCTTCTGTTTTCTGCTTAGCTTGTGTCCTAGGGTCAGCATTGATTTCCAAGTACTCGCTTTCCAGTGATCCTTTCTGGCCTTAGCAACAGCTGGTTCAAAGATAGAAGTGCTCCTATTGTGCTTTGCAGCGTTAATAGTAACAGCCCTGGCTGCTACAGTGAGGTCTCAATTACTGTTTGCCAAGGGAACGAATATCTCAGAAGTAGTTGAGGCATTAGCTTCAGATTTGAGCCAGCTGAGGGCTGGTTCGAAGTGACTTGCTCAACAGCATGTGTTAGAGCCTATGCTGAATGCCTTGTCAGTAGTGGTTTTATCTTACATTGTGCTTGGTAAGCTCCCAGTGACCTGACATTTTTTTCCTTTTCTGTTACTCAGCTCTACTTTCTATCATTATAATCTTTTCTCATTGCCATCTTTTTAATGCTGGGCTCAAAGCAATTTCTCCTGCTCTGACAAGAGGAACTCACAATGAACTTTCCTTTTGTTCTCTGCTTGGAGACCAGGCCAAAGTTGCCAAGGAGTTCAAAGGGCCCCATGCTCCCACCAGCATGACTCACAGAGCTTTAGCTTGTCTGCTCTGCACTCTTCCCAAGGTTCACCTCTTTCTATGAACTGCTCTCCCCTGCTGTCTGCTCCTTTGTCAAACACATTTTCTCTTATTATCACCTTGTTCCCTGCCTGCTTTGGATGGCTTCAGCTTGGCTCTTAACAAAATCAAGATGTTGCTATTAGCGGGTGTCTCTTTCTTAACAGCTTAGAGTCACTTCCTTTTCTTTAGTCCGTTCTCCCTTCCCTCCCAAACCACATAATCATCTCTGCTTCAAATAAAAGTTTTATGGCCATTTCATAACCACTGCTTTATAGCTGCTATCAAAAGGCACAGGGGAGGAAGTGAAAGCAGGGGTGGCGGGTGGCAGGGAGAAATCTAAAGGTGAGGGGATGCTTCTACAAGGCAGAAACAAGGCAAGCATCTGAAGGACTTTTCTAAGGATGTATTTAGGCAAGATTAATCCCTCTAGACTGAACATTTGCAAACTCAAAAATCTGTTGAAATTTTTCTCTAGTTTTTAGGGATGGGTGGGAGGAAGGTGGTATCCTCTCGAAGATCTATTTTCCTTCCAAAGAGCTTAATTATTTCCTTCCAGTAGTTCAAATATTTCCTTAGAACTCTCCAGCATCATTTATGTTGGACACAAATTTTTCCATAGAATCCAATTACATAACAGAGAGGAGTTTTGCAAATCACATCCCCCCAAAGATAAAATATTTACGCACATTTTCCATTCCCTACTCATTTATTTTTACTTTAGTTTAACAAACTTAAATAACATTTCCATCACAATTTCCGTTTATTGTTCCCCACAATGCCAGCTCTTCTGAAGAAAATACAAACTATGCAGATATACTCAGCTCCCACATAGTAATTACACATCAAAAGAGAAAAGAAGGGAGTGACAGTAAGTTCAGTTTTTTTTTTTTTCCTTTTTACCCCTTATCCGATTTTGGTTAGATGCCAGTTTTACATTGTTTTTATAGAAATTCTCTTCAACTTAGGTCAAAAAGTCAGTGCCATTTCACTTTTCCACTTGAATGTTTAGCTATTTCCACAAATTCAACATGTCAAAATCCAAATTTACTATCTACATTCCTTCAGTCAAATGAGTTTCTGCAGTTTGACTTCCTTCTCTATGTCAGTAGCACCTGTCTTCCTGTCAAATCCAGCTGGAATACTTTCTCTTTGGATAGGTAATATAATGCATAGAAGGGGTGAGTGCTGGGAAATAGACAAGACTTGATGCTTGGCTGGGAGGATGCAGTGAAGGTCTGCTTCGAGGCAGAGGACCACCCATGCAGCCTTCTTCCCTTTCTGGGTGTTTCCAAGACCGCATCCTTCTTCCTGTAGTTTTATTATTCACCACCTCTAGGCTAAGCAGTCATAAATGTTATCTCTTTTGAAGATATTTCTTTATTAAAAAGCCTTTAGTGGCTTTCCAATTCTGTCCAGACCAATTCTGTCAGTCTGAATCCTGGTCCTGCTGCAATATGACATCACCCAAATTTCATACTTCCCCCCCCCCCCATTATATCTTATTCCTACCCATTCTTTAAGCTTCTACTCAAGAACCAAATCTTTCCTGCACAGTGGGTGCCAGGTAGGTGAATCCTGGGGGTGGGGAGTCCAGTGGGGCCCAGGTCACCTGGTCCGGGTCCATGAACCCCAGGGATAAGGAACTCTAGTGGAGCCTGAGTTGCCTGGCCCAGGCTCTTGGGCCAGTCTATAAGAACTGGTCCTCCTCAGTGGAAAAGACAGAGTAGTGGATGGCTGGCCCAGATCCACATAGAGGATATGGCAGCCCACTGGGGCCTGCATCTGTTACCAAAGCAAAGGAAGGAGACCAAAACAAATTGGATAACTACCCTAGCCAAACGATGACAGCAAATATCTGGGTGAATGGAGACGCTAAGGTCAACTGCATCAGCCAATGGACATTGAAAATGTTCGTTCACCCTTGGATGGTGAGATTGACAGCATTTCAGACCTAGCAAAACCACCTGAGGCAGAACCATCAGCGTGTGTGCCACATTGGGATCCTGGGTCAATATTGGATGGCTGTTCCCCATCCCTGGGTGCTAGGGCAGTTGGGAGGCTCACTCCTCCCCTTATCTTCCTCTTCTCCCCAGATACAGGAAGAAGAAATAGAAAATTTGGAAACAATGATCACACCCACTTTTCCCTAACCCTTGATTAACACTCACCCTGATCAGCTATGTAAGCATCATCTAAAATTAAAAAAAAAAAAATTTTTAAAGAGAGAAGTTAGAAAAGAACCAAATCTTCCATAAAAGTTGTGCTTTCTGGGATTCTTGACTGTCAGGATTGAGAGATGGGGCTTTAATTTCTGACTTCCCTTTTCCATAACTCACACTGTAGGCATTTGGTTTGCTCTTTGATTCTGTGCGCCTCTTCTGCCAATGAGAATGTCAGCTGTGTGAGAGAAAGAAAATTTCTCAATATTCTCTCTGTCTATATCCTTACCTTTGTGCCAGCTATATTGTATTTATCCGCTGAAAAAGGATGTGTGTGTATGTGTATATGTTTATGTATGTATGTGTATGCATGGGTGTATGTTTCTGTGTATGTATGTATATGTCTGTGTCAGGGGGCTAATTTTCTTTCTACTCCTCTGTCTTTAATATCTCACTTGTTTCATTTTTCTTTTCATTAAAACTTGCTTAACACTTTCTCTGCTTTATGACATTGACTTCTTTGTTGCTGCTGGCAACCCTCTGAGGTTAATATTAACTTCTCCAGTTTACAGAGGAGAAAACTGCTCAGGGAGGCTAAGTGACTTGCTCAAGGATATGAAGCAGAGGCTCAAGGATTTGAACTTCTACTATGGCTTTGGAAGCCCAGGATTTTCCTATTCATTCCTTGACATCCCTAAGTTGGGTTTCCTCACCCAGACCTTTTCTCTGCTGAGAACAAAGCCAGAGCTAGATGCAGGCTTTTGCCAAGCTGTACTTCCTTGTGTGATTGCTTCTGCTTCCTCTTTGGGATACTCCCAAGAATATTTTCTGGTACCATAGGATTAGTAAGTTGGGATGATTTAGTGATTATTCCCTTTTCCTGTTTTAGTTCCAGAAATCTGCACTGCACTTTAATCAGAGGACAGAGGAATGACCCAGCAATGGTAATTTTGTTTTGGTCAAGGCTTATACATTTACATACAAATGAAAAGCAGAAGGATATTTAAATTGTAAAAAGGGGCGGGGGAATAGCTTATTGTCAAGGAGAGACTTGTGTGTCACACACAGAATATGAATTTGGAGCTGGATGGAAGGGTATAGGTCATCTATTCACACCTCATAGAACCTGGTCCAGACAAGGCCCAACAGGAAATGAGAGGAAGACTAAGACTATGGGAGAAGCTTCTTCTCTCTATTCATCTCTGAATTTCCTGCCTCTGTGCAGCCTCAACATTCCGTCACACAGTAGATATTTTTACAGATCCTGTTGTGACCTCTCTGGCAGTGACTACCACTCCAGCTGGTAGCACCACAATGCATCTGGAACACTCAGACGATTTTGCTTTTGCAGGCTTCATTGGTTTCATTATTTATGAGTGTACATCATGATATTTCCTAAAAGATGCCTCAAGTCCATCTCAGAAAGATTAGATAGGGACAAGTCCTTCTC